>NW_027195529.1:155000-171319 GCF_038502225.1 Cherax quadricarinatus | reverse complement strand
ACTTCTATATTCTCTCCTTACAGGATGCGAGAAGTTAATGGGATGGGATAGAATATACTGTGTGACAGGAATAGTAGGACCGACTGCAGTCACAGTCTAGGATACAAGATAAACAAACCATGGTACGGGTGGCTTTTGAACCCACGGCAAATTATAAAATTCACTCACCATGGGTTCAAATCCCACTCGTACCGTGGTTTCTTTCCAATCGTTTTATTACAAATTCGTTAGTAATGTTTCAAGTTAATGATAAACTAGCCATAACGTAACTAAAATTGAAATTGACGTCGTGCTGGTCAAAACAGTGACATGGAGACTTCCGTAGATGGATTGATTTCTAAAGGAAATGTTCCTTCATAAAAGACCTGTGTATAAATGCCTGACTCGTTGATTTTTATTTATTTACACGTTATTCTTGGAAAACATGACTATGTCAGTAGTGGAAGGCAAACTGCGGGGCTTTCAACCCTCCAGGACGATAGAAAGAATAGATGAACAACTCTTCCTTAACATCTGTATACACGATGTACGCAAACCGATGCTCTTTGGTAACAAGAATCTACGCTGATAACACCTAACTTAAACATCTGAAGTAAGAGAACACAAGTGCAACTAATATGACATTTGATTATGGCAACGTTTCGCTCTCCAGAAGAGCGAAACATTGACAATAAAATGTCGCATTGTTTATACTTTGAAATTTGTTTTTAATATAACGTAATTAACATAACATTCTATGAGGTATTTTAAAATGGTACCTTTACTTATAACACAGAAATAACACTTGACAGACTTATAACTTATATACCTCTTACAGTTACCATCATTTTGACTTAATGGGTATTTATATATGAAGCTGATAAAGTTACATGATCTCTCTAACCAGAGACGATCCAACCTTAATAATTGACATCTCTTAAACACTGAAGAGATTTTACTTGGTGAGAGTTTCACAAATACTCTTCTTTCAACAGACTGACAGAATAATACTATACTGCTGGATAACATCTCAAAGTAAACAAGTGAAGAGAACCTTATCGAGACAGAGAGGTGTAGTACTGCCTAACCCACACCGCTCACACCTGACGTCAGGTGGGTAGTACAGAGGTGACGCCACACAAACAAATTGGTCGTTACCCATGGTCAAACATTCATTTCCTTACCAAAATAATTCGTCATATAAATATATACATAACGAAAATAGAAAAAGATGAAAATGAATATTTAATATTATAAAGCTGATTACTTTCGTTTTAGTTATTAATCGCAATGTAATATTTAATGAATCAATATATTTAACAAAGCCGCATCTCGGCGTAACATTACCTAACATATCCGGGGTAACTTCAACATTACAACTTAAACATCAACTTACCTTAGTGATCCTGTCATCTCTCCCTGGACGATCTGTGAAGCTTCACCTACCTGTAATGTAAACACTACGTGTTAATACACACCTCCCAGGTCCATGTATACCAGGTCCATGTATTCCAGGTCCATGTGTACCAGGTCCATGTATTCCAGGTCCATGTATTCCAGGTAAATGTATTCCAGGTATATGTATTCCAGATTGTGTTCCCGGTCATTGTATTCCAGGTCCTTGTATTCCACGTCCATGTATTCCAGGTCCATAAATACCAGGTCCATGTATTCCAGGTCCTTGTATTCCAGGTTCAGGTATTCCAAGTTCAGGTATTCCAGGTCCATGTATTCCAGATTCATGTATACCAGGCCCATGTATTCCAGGTCCATGTATACCAGGTCCATGTATTCCAGGTTTTTGTATTCCAGATCCATGTATTCCACGCCCATGTATTCCAGGTCCATGTATACAGGTTCATGTATTTCAGGTCCATGTATACCACGCCCATGTGTAACAGCTCCATGTATTCTAGGTCCATGTATACCACGCCCATTGCATAACAGGTCCATGTATTCCAGATGCATGTATACCACGTTCATGTCTTCCAGGTCCATGTATACCACGTCCATGTATACCACACCCGTGCATAACAGTTTCATGTATTTAAGGTCTATGTATGCCAGATCCATGTATACCAGGTCCATGTATAGTATACCAGGTCCATGTATTCCAGGTCAATGTATTCCAGGATCATGTATTCCAGCTCCATGTATACCAGGTCCATGTGTTCCAGGTACATGTATTCCAGATCCATGTATACCAGATCCGCGTATTTCAGATCCATGTATACCAGGTCCTTGTAATCCAGGTCCATATATTCCAGATCCATGTATACCAGATCCTTATATTCCAGATCCTTGTATTCCAGGTCGTTGTGTCCCAGATCTATTCCAAGTCCTTGTGTTCCAGGTCCATGTATTCCATATCCATGCATACCAGGTCCATGTATTCCAGGCCCATGTATGCCAAGTCCATGTATACCAGGTCCATGTATTCCAGGCCATGTATTCCAGATCCAAGTATTCCAGGCTCATGTATTCCAGGTCCTTGTATTCCATGGACCATGTATTCGAGATCCGTGTATTCCAGGTCCTTGTATTCCAGGTCCTTGCATTCCAGGTCCTTGCATTCCAGATCCTTGTATTCCAGATCCATGTATACCAGGTCCATGTATGCCAGGTCCATTTATTCAAGATCCATGTATTCAAGGTTCATGTATTCAAGATCCATGTATTCTAGGACCATGTATACCAAGTCCATGTATTCCCTATCCAAGTATTCCATATCCATGTATACCAGGTTCATGTATTCCAGGTCCATGTATTCCAGATTCATGTATACCAAGTCCATGTATTCCAGGTCCATGTAAACCAGGTCAATGCATTCCAGGTCCATGTATACCACGCCCATGTATAATAGGTCTATGTATTCCAGGTCCACATATTCCAGATCCATGTATTCCAGCTCCTTGTATTCCAGCTCCTTGTATTCCAGGACAAAGTATTCCAGATCAATATATAACAGGTCCATGTATTCCAGGTCCATGTATACCACGCCCATGTGTAACAAGTCCATGTATAACAGGCCCATGTATTTCAGGTTCATGTATTCCAGGTCCATGTATACCACGCCCATGTATATCAGGTCCATGTATTCAAGGTCCATGTATTCCAGGTCCATGTATATCAAGTTCATGTATACCACGCCCATGTATAACAGGTCCACTTATTCTTTGTCCATGTATTCCAGATCCATGTATAGAAGGGCCATGTATTCCAGGTCCATGTATACTACGTCCATGTATTCCAGGCGCGTATATTCCAGATCCATGTATACCAGGTCCTAGTATACAAGGACCATGTACTCCAGGTCCATGTACCCCCTATCCAAGTATTCCATATCCATGCATTCCAGGTCCATGCATACCAGGTCCATGTATTCCACGTCCATGTATGACAAGTCAATGTATTCCAGGTCAATACATTCCAGGTCCATGTATACCAGGTCCATGTCTTCCAGGTCCATGTATTCAACGTCCATGTATACCAGGTCCATGTATTCCAGGTCCATGTATTACACGTACATGTATACCAGGTCCATGTATTCCAATTCCATGTATTATATGTCTATGTATACCATTCAGCCTACATCAGGCAGTATCTCAGTTATACCTCCTCACTCGCACACTATACCTCCTGGCACACGCGTTATCCCTCGTCACATACACGCTATCCCTCGTCACATACACGCTATCCCTCCCCAAACACACGTTATCCTTTCCCAAATACACGTTATACCTCCTCAAACACACACGCGTTGTCCCTCCTCACACACACGCTATACCTAATCAAAACACGTTACACCTTCTCAAACACACAGACGTTATACCTACACACGTTATACCTCCTCACACACACACACACACACACACACACACACACACACACACACACACACACACACACACACAGTTTTAAGACGAAGTATGATAAAGCTCATGGAGCAGGGAGAGGGAGGACCCAGTAGCGGTCAGTAAAGAGGCGGGGGCCAGGAGCTGAGTATCTACCCCTGCAACCACAATTAGGCGAGTACAATTAGGTGAGTACACGTTATACCTCCTCACACACACACACACGCACACACACACACACACACACACACACACACACACACACACACACACACACACACACACACACACACACACACACAAACTTGAGAATAGCGTTCCGGTACCTCAGTAAAGAATCGTTCAAGACTTTATACACTGTGTACGTCTGGCACATACTGGAGTACGCAGCACCAGTTTGGAACCCACACCTGGTTAAACACGTCAAGAAACTAGAGAAAGTGCAAAGGCTTGCAACAAGGCTAGTTCCAGAGCTCAGGGGAATGTCCTACGAAGAATGGTTGAGGGAAATAGGTCTGACGACAATGGAGGACAGGAGGGTCAGGGGAGACATGATAACGACATAGAAAATGCTGCGTGGAATAGACAAGGTGGACAAAGACAAAATGTTCCAGAGATAGGACACAGAAATAAGGGGTCACAATTGGAAGTTGAAGACTCAGATGAGTCAAAGGGATGTTAGGAAGTATTTCTTCAGCCACAGAGTTGCCAGGAAGTGGAATAGTCTAGCAAGTGAGTTAGTGGAGGCAGGAACCATACATAGCTTTAAGACGAGGTATGATAAAGCTCATGGAGCAGGGCGAGAGAGGACCTAGTAGCACTCAGTGAAGAGACGGGGCCAGGAGCTGAGTCTCGACCCCTGCAACCACAATTAGGTGAGTACAAGTTATACCTCCTCACACACACACACACACACACACACACACACACACACACACACACACACACACACGTTATACCTTCTCACACATACACACACGTTATATCCCCTCACACACAGACACACACCCGTTATACCTCCTCTCTCTCTCACACACACACACACACACACACACACACACACACACACACACACACACACACACACACACACACACACACACACGCACGCACGCACACGTTATACCTCGTCACACACACACACACACACACACACACGTTATACCTCCTCACACACACACACACACACACACACACACACACACACATGGTAAGTCCAGTAGTGTAAGTACGACGGTGTAAGTCCAGTAGTGTAAGTACGATGGTGTAAGTCCAGTAGTGTAAGTACGATGGTGTAAGTCCAGTAGTGTAAGTACGATGGTGTAAGTCCAGGAACGGGGACAGGATAGATTTTCCGTCTTACTGAGCTAACAATTCAGTCTTGTGTACAACGGTAGTGGTAAGTCCTGAGATCTTTGTGAATACGTCTGAAAAAGTATTTACTAAGGCATTTACTTGAGACTATTGTTTACTAGATAGTTCACTGTTGATGGTGATGTTTGAGTTATTCGTTGGAGAATTAACAGTTAAGATATAAAGTAGTTCCTTCGATTCTGTGCGAGACTCGTCATCTATAATACAAACTTTACATTCACAAGAATCATGACTTGTAACTAAGGTGTAAGATACAGTATCTTCATCAGAGGAGTTTAAGCAAAGACTGACTTCTCTACGGTGGTACAGTTTCAAAATATTGACATGATAAATTATCTTACCCTTGACATCCAAGAGATAATCTACCTTATTACAGACCTTCACTACTTCATACAGTCCGTACCAAGAAATTAACAATTTCCTTTTAGAGTTCTTTTGTTCAAATAAAGTCTTGTATGTTTCCATGGACATATACAGGTTCTTGACAATAAAATCAGCGGTTTCTTCTAATCTTTCTCTCAGGTTTAATATCTTTGGACCACAATTCATTTAATATAAATAGAGGTTCTCGAGCCTACCTCCCATACAGCAGTTCGAAAAGGGAATATACAAGGGAATCATGTGGAATCTCAGGCATTGCAAAGACATCATATGGCAGAGGTCTATGTCAGTCAGTTGGTTTAAGAATACAAAGTTTATTTAATATTGACTTTAGGATGGCATGTTGTTGCTCCACACTCCCGTTACAATTTGGATGGTAAGATGTAGTGTAAAAGAGGTTAAACACCCACAAGTTGATAAACTTGATCCATTAATTCAGAAGTAAATTGTGTTTCTTGATCAGAAAGAATTTCTCTGGGTATATCTACTTGTGAAAAAATAGATAATAATGCTTCTGCAACTTCTTTTGACGTAATGGATTTCAAGGATACCGCCTCTGGGAAGCTAGACGCTTAGTCAAGATATATTTATGACCTGATGAACGAGGAGTGACAGGACCAACAATATCCACTGCAACTCTAGCAAATGCTACTGAGAAAATTGGCATTTTTACCACAGGGACTCTTAGTTCTTCCCTTTTGTGAGGAAAGTTGACATATGTGACACCAAAAACAATACTTATAGATGTCCGAAGACATCCCAAGACAGAAGTACTAGTTCTTTATCTTCTCATAAGTCTTCCTATGTGAAAAATGGCCAGAGACTGGCAGGTCATGAGAAATCTTCAAAATAGTCTCACAACAATTTTTAGGAGTTAACAACAGATTTTTTCCCACGTAATTAGGATTGTTTGCTGACGCTGTATTCTTGAATAGAAGATTATCTTTATATACAAATTTATAAGAAAATTTCTTTTTTTGAATCACTTTGTCTGTTAAGGCTAACTTCCGAGTTTCCTCTATGGAAGGACAAGTCTTTTGAAGACCCTCTAAATCTATGTGAGACAGCTCAGTAGATTTTCCTTTGGAAAAAAACAGCGGATGTATAGGTTTTACCTTAGACTGTGCTCTGGTAAGGACGTTAACGTTAAGTATTAGGATTGAAGAAATAACATTGTGTGCCACACCATTCAAGGTATAATATATGTTAACATTTAAACATCTCAATACATTACATCACAGTATTAATTTTACATTCTAACTGACATTCACACAACACAAAACATTAGAGCATAACATAGTATGTTAGACAGAGTCGTGTGTGTGTGTGTGCGGAGCTAATGTTTTATTATTGTTTAGAAGAGGTGAGGGAAGTGAAAATATAAGAAGAGAGAGAAACTTGTTAAATTGTTTAATAATGATTTCTAGCTAAACTTTATCTTCCATAAGATAATTCATAATAGTGTCTTCTTTATCTGACCCACAAGTGTCTAAAACTAATAACTTTTCACACTTTTCACAATGGTTGTCTTGAAAATCCCGGAAACCAACATTCTCCATCAGAATATTGAAATATATAAAGTTCCTGAATTCCCGAACATTTAAGAAGAATTATTTTTTTATGCCTCCAAGTTTTCAATTTTATTTTGAAAAGACAAACGTAATTTTAACAACCGTGAGGGAGAGTGTATATATGAATGGGTACAAATTTGTGTACATATGTGTGTGTGTGTGTGTGGCATAGGTGTACTTCTGTGTGTGTGTGTGTGTGTGTGTGTGTGTGTGTGTGTGTGTGTGTGTGTGTGTGTGTGTGTGTGTGTGTGTGTGTATGTGTGTGTGTGTGTGTGTATGCGATTACATGCATATTAGTGTAAGAGGCGATGAGTGTTTTACACGTGTTTGTGCGCGCGCACGTGCATAGTTCTGTATTTGTGTATATGATGGTGAATCAAGAAGCTGTGTTTGTGAAAATGCGCAAATGAGCATAAAAGTGAGTGTTTGTGTGTAAGTAAGTTTGTTTAGGTACAGGTACACGTAAAAACAGTTACACAAATTATTATACATAGTAATATATGTGTAAATTACCCAGGATAACCCCCCCAAAAAGTCAGATAAAGTCCCTTATTTCTATTGTGTCTCGCAAATACATTAGACAAATAACCAAATAAAACTAAAAAGTTCAACACCTACTACAGTTCTGGTGGAGGTGAACAAACACATTAACACACAAAAACTCATCAACACACAATGAAACATTCACAAACACAATTAAACTGATGATTAAGTACAGAAACTTATTTTTAATGCAGATGAATCGTATAATATAAATAGAACTCCCAAATTTTCACTAAGTAGCCAGGCCTTGGTGGCCGAACTGGACGGTAGCTTGGCTGCGTCTAGCTGACTTACGGTCTAGACTGTCTTGGTGGTGTAAGTACAGGACGCAGATTTCTGTGTGTCCCCTCCTGTAATTCCACCCACCTGGACAGTCTATACCGTAGACCAGCTAAACAAGGCCTCGTTCTCATCTAGCTAGATCACTGGGGGTGGCTGAGTTGACTTCGGGATACATAACCTGAGGAAGGCTGAGACTGGAGATATCCTAAGGGAAGTGAGGAAGGGGAGACATCCGGGGGCCCACGGATGGATTCCTGGACACATGGACCTGGGAAAGGCGAGGATACCTTGGGAAAGTGGGGAAGGGAGAATATCTGAAGGCAGACAGATGGACTCCTGGACACATGGACCTGGGAAAGAAGAGGATACTGGTTGTTGAGGCAAACCTTGGGGAAGTGAGGAAAGGAGAATATCTGAGGGGACACAGATGGACTTCTGGACACATAGACCTGGGAAAGAGGGGGATGCTGGTTGCAGAGGCAGACCTTGGGGAAGTGAGGAAAGGAGAATATATGAGGGGACACAGATGGACTTCTGGACACATGGACCTGGGAAAGAGGGGGATGCTGGCTGCAGAGGCAGATCTTGGGGAAGTGAGGAAAGGAGAATATCTGAGGGGACACAGATGGACTCCTGGACACATGAACCTGGGAAAGGCGAAGATACCTTGGGGAAGTGGGAAAGGAAGAATATTTGATGGCGGACAGATGGACTCCTGGACACATGGACCTGGGAAAGACGAGGATACTGGTTGTTGAGGCAGACCTTGGGGAAGTGAGGAAAGGAGAATATCTGAGGGGACACAGATGGACTCCTGGACACATGAACCTGGGAAAGGCGAGGATACCCTGGGGAAGTGGGAAAGGGAGAATATCTGAAGGCGGACAGATGGACTCCTGGACACATGGACCTGGGAAAGACAAGGATACTGGTTGTTGAGGCAGACCTTGGGGAAGTGAGGAAAGGAGAATATCTGAGGGGACACAGATGGACTCCTGGACACATGAGCCTGGGAAAGGCGAGGATACCCTGGGGAAGTGGGAAAGGGAGAATATCTGAAGGTGGACAGATGGACTCTTGGACACATGGACCTGGGAAAGACGAGGATACTGGTTATTGAGGTAGACCTTGGGGAAGTGAGGAAAGGAGAATATCTGAGGGGACACAGATGGACTCCTGGACACATGGACCTGGAAAAGACGAGGATACTGGTTGTTGAGGCAAACCTTGGGGAAGTGAGGAAAGGAGAATATCTGAGGGGACACAGATGGACTCCTGGGCACATGGAAATGGGAAAGAGGGGGATGCTGGCTGCAGAGGCAGATCTTGGGGAAGTGAGGAAAAGAGAATATCTGAGGGGACACAGATGGACTCCTGGACACATGGACCTGGGAAAGAGGGGGATGCTGGTTGCAGAGGCAGACACTGGGGAAGTGAGGAAAGGAGAATATCTGAGGGGACATAGATGGACTCCTGGACACATGAACCTGGGAAAGGCGAAGATACCTTGGGGAAGTGGGAAAGGAAGAATATTTGATGGCGGACAGATGGACTCCTGGACACATGGACCTGGGAAAGACGAGGATACTGGTTGTTGAGGCAGACCTTGGGGAAGTGAGGAAAGGAGAATATCTGAGGGGACACAGATGGACTCCTGGACACATGAACCTGGGAAAGGCGAGGATACCCTGGGGAAGTGGGAAAGGGAGAATATCTGAAGGCGGACAGATGGACTCCTGGACACATGGACCTGGGAAAGACAAGGATTCTGGTTGTTGAGGCAGACCTTGGGGAAGTGAGGAAAGGAGAATATCTGAGGGGACACAGATGGACTCCTGGACACATGAGCCTGGGAAAGGCGAGGATACCCTGGGGAAGTGGGAAAGGGAGAATATCGAAAGGTGGACAGATGGACTCCTGGACACATGGACCTGGGAAAGACGAGGATACTGGTTATTGAGGTAGACCTTAGGGAAGTGAGGAAAGGAGAATATCTGAGGGGACACAGATGGACTCCTGGACACATGGACCTGGAAAAGACGAGGATACTGGTTGTTGAGGCAAACCTTGGGGAAGTGAGGAAAGGAGAATATCTGAGGGGACACAGATGGACTTCTGGACACATAGACCTGGGAAAGGCGAAGATACCTTGGGGAAGTGGGAAAGGAAGAATATTTGATGGCGGACAGATGGACTCCTGGACACATGGACCTGGGAAAGACGAGGATACTGGTTGTTGAGGCAGACCTTGGGGAAGTGAGGAAAGGAGAATATCTGAGGGGACACAGATGGACTCCTGGACACATGAACCTGGGAAAGGCGAGGATACCCTGGGGAAGTGGGAAAGGGAGAATATCTGAAGGCGGACAGATGGACTCCTGGACACATGGACCTGGGAAAGACAAGGATACTGGTTGTTGAGGCAGACCTTGGGGAAGTGAGGAAAGGAGAATATCTGAGGGGACACAGATGGACTCCTGGACACATGAGCCTGGGAAAGGCGAGGATACCCTGGGGAAGTGGGAAAGGGAGAATATCTGAAGGTGGACAGATGGACTCCTGGACACATGGACCTGGGAAAGACGAGGATACTGGTTATTGAGGTAGACCTTGGGGAAGTGAGGAAAGGAGAATATCTGAGGGGACACAGATGGACTCCTGGACACATGGACCTGGAAAAGACGAGGATACTGGTTGTTGAGGCAAACCTTGGGGAAGTGAGGAAAGGAGAATATCTGAGGGGACACAGATGGACTTCTGGACACATAGACCTGGGAAAGAGGGGGATGCTGGTTGCAGAGGCAGACCTTGGGGAAGTGAGGAAAGGAGAATATCTGAGGGGACACAGATGGACTCCTGGACACATGAACCTGGGAAAGGCGAGGATACCCTGGGGAAGTGTAGAAAGGGAGAATATCTGAAGGCGGACAGATGGACACATGGACCTGGGAAAGACAAGGATACTGGTTGTTGAGGCAAACCTTGGGGAAGTGAGGAAAGGAGAATATCTGAGGGGACACAGATGGACTCCTGGATACATGAGCCTGGGAAAGGCGAGGATACCCTGGGGAAGTGGGAAAGGGAGAATATCTGAAGGCGGACAGATGGACTCCTGGACACATGGACCTGGGAAAGACGAGGATACTGGTTATTGAGGTAGACCTTGGGGAAGTGAGGAAAGGAGAATATCTGAGGGGACACAGATGGACTCCTGGACACATGGACCTGGAAAAGACGAGGATACTGGTTGTTGAGGCAAACCTTGGGGAAGTGAGGAAAGGAGAATATCTGAGGGGACACAGATGGACTTCTGGACACATAGACCTGGGAAAGAGGGGGATGCTGGTTGCAGAGGCAGACCTTGGGGAAGTGAAGAAAGGAGAATATCTGAGGGGACACAAATGAACTCCTGGACACATGGACCTGGGGAAAACTTCAAAAAGACAGTAAGTGGGTGGGTGGACCTTAAAGACGAACCACTGGCCTCCACGTGGCAAGGTCTGGTAACTCAGAAATAACTCTGAGGCTGACAGTGGTCGCAAATATCGATTTCTTATAAACTGACATGTGATTATTTTACATTTTGGGAGGCATTAAATTTACCTGAAACAAGGAAGCAGATTTTTACCAATTTTCTAATAACAGATGGATGTTCTCTCATACACGACACTCCATGCTTTGGGCTCGACCTGGTTTGTCAGAATATTAAAACATATAATTTCAAGGTCAGATCTTTGGTAGTGTCCTATAAGTAAACAGAAGGACTTTATTTTCTTCTCACATTTTCTTTTCACATCTGTGTTTCTAATTATAGTTAATTTTTCTAGTGTTGCCTTTCCACTTGTCAACAACTACAAGGTGACCACAGCTTGACTAAGATAACATTATGATTGTCATCCAAGATGACAATAATGAACAGACCCACTCGATGGTTTAAGAAAAATGTGATATTAAGATATGAGAGACCTATGAGTAACCATGTAGAAATAATGTGAAGGACCCTTGAGTAAAAATTTAGCAAGTTTGTGTTAACCCATCAATTACTTGATCTAAGACAAGTTTTTCTTAAGCCAGCAACTAATTGAAGATGAGTTTTTCTTTTGAAATTCAAGATGGCTGGAAAACTTTCTTGATTTTATATTCACATTTAATGTCGATTTGGTAAAGAACACGTACTGAACAGACTGATATGGGTTAGAACATTTAATGAACTAGTTGATCAGTGAGTGAGTGAGAGAGAGAGAGAGAGAGAGAGAGAGAGAGAGAGAGAGAGAGAGAGAGAGAGAGAGAGAGAGAAAGAGAAAGAGAAAGAGAAAGAGAAAGAGAAAGAGAGAGAGAGAGAGAGAGAGAGAGAGAGAGAGAGAGAGAGAGAGAGAGAGAAAAGAACACTTATCCAACATTCATATAAAACGCTTCACATAATGTGGATGGATGGTAATGGATGGTTGGTAGTGGATGTTTGGTAGTGGATGTTTGGTAGTGGATGGATGGTAGTGGATGGTTGGTAGTGGATGGTTGGTAGTGGATGTTTGGTAGTGGATGGTTTGTAGTGGATGTTTGGTAGTGGATGGTTGATAGTGGATGGTTGGTAGTGGATGTTTGGTAGTGGATGTTTGGTAGTGGATGGTTGGTAGTGGATGGTTGGTAGAGGATGTTTGGTAGTGGATGTTTGGTAGTGGATGGTTGGTAGTGGATGTTTGGTAGTGGATGGTTGGTAGTGGATGGTTGGTAGTGGATGTCTGGTAGTGAATGGTTGGTAGTGGATGTTTGGTAGTGGATGGTTGGTAGTGGATGGTTGGTAGTGGATGGTTGGTAGTGGATGGTTGGTAGTGGATGGTTGGTAGTGGATGGTTGGTAGTGGATGGTTGGTAGTGGATGTTTGGTAGTGGATGGTTGGTAGTGGATGTTTGGTAGTGGATGGTTGGTAGTGGATGTTTGGTAGTGGATGTTTGGTAGTGGATGGTTGGTAGTGGATGGTTGGTAGTGGATGGTTGGTAGTGGATGGTTGGTAGTGGATGGTTGGTAGTGGATGGTTGGTAGTGGATGGTTGGTAGTGGATGGTTGGTAGTGGATGGTTGGTAGTGGATGGTTGGTAGTGGATGGTTGGTAGTGGATGGTTGGTAGTGGATGGTTGGTAGTGGATGTTTGGTAGTGGATGTTTGGTAGTGAATGGTTGGTAGTGGATGTTTGGTAGTGGATGTTTGGTAGTGGATGGTTGGTAGTGGATGGTTTGTAGTGGATGTTTGGTAGTGGATGGTTGGTAGTGGATGGTTTGTAGTGGATGTTTGGTAGTGGATGTTTGGTAGTGGATGGTTGGTAGTGGATGTTTGGTAGTGGATGTTTGGTAGTGGATGGTTGGTAGTGGATGTTTGGTAGTGGATGGTTGGTAGTGGATGGTTGGTAGTGGATGTTTGGTAGTGGATGGTTGGTAGTGGATGGTTGGTAGTGGATGTTTGGTAGTGGATGGTTGGTAGTGGATGTTTGGTAGTGGATGGTTGGTAGTGGATGGTTGGTAGTGGATGTTTGGTAGTGGATGTTTGGTAGTGGATGGTTGGTAGTGGATGTTTGGTAGTGGATGGTTGGTAGTGGATGGTTGGTAGTGGATGTTTGGTAGTGGATGTTTGGTAGTGGATGGTTGGTAGTGGATGTTTGGTAGTGGATGGTTGGTAGTGGATGTTTGGTACTGAGTTGTGGTAAGAGACAGTTGATAAGTTGTGATGCGCATATTTTATCTTTACCATCACTTCAGTGATCATAATTCTGACACACACTTTACCATCACTTCACTGATCATAATTCTGACACACACTTTACCATCACTTCACTGATCATAATTCTGACACACACTTTACCATCACTTCACTGATCATAATTCTGACACACACTTTACCATCACTTTACTGATCACAATTCTGACACACACTTTACCATCACTTCACTGATCATAATTCTGACACACACTTTACCATCACTTCACTGATCATAATTCTGACACACACTTTACCATCACTTCACTGATCATAATTCTGACACACACTTTACCATCACTTCACTGATGACAATTCTGACACACACTTTACCATCACTTCACTGATGACAATTCTGACACACACTTTACCATCACTTCACTGATGACAATTCTGACACACACTTTACCATCACTTCACTGATCATAATTCTGACACACACTTTACCATCACTTCACTGATCATAATTCTGACACACACTTTACCATCACTTCACTGATCATAATTCTGACACACACTTTACCATCACTTCACTGATCACAATTCTGACACACACTTTACCATCACTTCACTGATCATAATTCTGACACACACTTTACCATCACTTCACTGATCACAATTCTGACACACACTTTACCATCATTTCACTTATCATAATTCTGACACACACTTTACCATCACTTCACTGATCATAATTCTGACACACACTTTACCATCACTTCACTGATCATAATTCTGACACACACTTTACCATCACTTCACTGATCATAATTCTGACACACACTTTACCATCACTTCACTGATCATAATTCTGACACACACTTTACCATCACTTCACTGATCATAATTCTGACACACACTTTACCATCACTTCGCTGATCATAATTCTGACACACACTTTACCATCACTTCACTGATCATAATTCTGACACACACTTTACCATCACTTCACTGATCATAATTCTGACACACACTTTACCATCACTTCACTGATCATAATTCTGACACACACTTTACCATCACTTCACTGATCATAATTCTGACACACACTTTACCTGGTCTGGTCAACACTATTATAATTATTATATTCTTTAAAGTTTTTCCCCTTTTCTTCTTTTATAAACATTATGAACAAAATCATGAACTATTCCAGTACTTTATTACAACTGTGTCACACACTTCAATCTTAATACATTCTAAATTTCATACTGACTGGCTGACTCTGCTGACAGCAGAGTCAGCCAGGCTGACAGCAGAGTCAGCCAGGCTGACAGCTGTACCACAGAACTGTGCTCTTCTTTATTGTGAATTATTATGTAGTTCATACAAGTTTTCTTCTGATGTTTACTTTTCACTTTGATCTACACATAAACATCACTACAAACACCATGCTACCAACATAAACATCACTACAAACACCATGCTACCAACATAAACATCACTACAAACACCATGCTACCAACATAAACATCACTACAAACACCATGCTACCAACATAAACATCACAACAAACACCATGCTACCAACATAAACATCACTACAAACACCATGCTACCAACATAAACATCACTACAAACACCATGCTACCAACATAAACATCACTACAAACACCATGCTACCAACATAAACATCACTACAAACACCATGCTACCAACATAAACATCACTACAAACACCATGCTACCAACATAAACATCACAACAAACACCATGCTACCAACATAAACATCACTACAAACACCATGCTACCAACATAAACATCACTACAAACACCATGCTACCAACATAAACATCACTACAAACACCATGCTACCAACATAAACATCACTACAAACACCATGCTACCAACACACATATATACATACATGTGTAAACGTTCTCATAAACATATCTACACTCTCCCACACCATTGTATAAATTAAACATTAATATATAATAATGTAAGAGACTTAAGAAAATTCTTAATCATATAATTTCAAATTTCTTAAGAAAACTGAATGAGGGTTACAATATATGGATGAAATATTTTGGGAAAGGATGTAAATATGAGAGACTTGTGTTTAAGACAGAGAAAATATTCTTATATATCATCTTAATGAACATTTTGTTTACGTAGAATAAATTCATTAATGACATAAAAACATTCACCACCACAGATGCAAAGCAAAAACTTTCGGTGATGAACATAAAAACTGTCAACTTGGATGATTCCATCTCTTGATAATAAGAATTTTGGTGGTGGTTGCCACAACCTGGTCAGTACGACGCCACAACCTGGCCAGTACGACGCCACAACCTGGCCAGTACGACGCCACAACCTGGCCAGTACCATACTGTTGTTATGTACTGTGATGTATGAATGTTGACATATATTACACACTGAATGCTGTGGTGCACTATGTTGCAGAGATATATGGCACACTGAATGTTGTGGTGCACTATGTTGCAGAGATATATGGCACACTGAATGTTGTGGTGCACTATGTTGCAGAGATATATAGCACAAAGTCAGTAAGTGCTGCAACACACACAATTGTAGAAGGAAACTATTGAATGAAGAAGTTTGTTTCACAGGTGAAAGTTCCTCTCT
>NW_027195529.1:80000-150000 GCF_038502225.1 Cherax quadricarinatus | reverse complement strand
GTGGTCATAGTCAGGTTTGGTCATAGTCAGGTGTGGTCATAGTCAGGTGTGGTCATAGTCAGGTGTGATCATAGTCAGGTGTTGTCATAGTCAGGTGTGGTTAGTAGTGTAGCGTAACTCGCTGTGGTGCGCCCCCACTCAAAAAAAATTACCCTAATGAAATATCAGCCTCTCGTTCCATGACACATTTCCACTCAAGTTATATCTCGCTATGTCGTGGACCCTCAGGTTATATCTCACTATGTCGTGGACCCTCAGGTTATATCTCACTATGTCGTGGACCCTCAGGTTATATCTGGCTATGTCGTGGACCCTCAAGTTATATCTCACTATGTCGTGGACCCTCAGGTTATATCTGGCTATGTCGTGGACCCTCAAGTTTTATCTCACTATGTCGTGGACCCTCTGGTTATATCTCACTATGTCGTGGACCCTCAAGTTATATCTGGCTATGCCGTGGACCCTCAAGCTATATCTGGCTATGTCGTGGACTCCCAGGTTATATCTGGCTATGTCGTGGACTCCCAGGTTATATCTCACTATGTCGTGGACCCTTCAAGTTATATCTCACTATGTTACGGACCCTCAGGATATATCTCACTATGTCGTGGACCCTCAGGATATATCTCACTATGTCCTGGACCCTCAGGTTATGTCTCACTATGTCGTGGACCCTCAGGTTATATCTCACTATGTCGTGGACCCTCAGGATATATCTAGCTATGTCGTGGACCCTCAGGATATATCTCACTATGTCCTGGACCCTCAGGTTATGTCTCACTATGTCGTGGACCCTCAGGTTATATCTGGCTATGTCGTGGACCCTCAAGTTATATCTGGCTATGTCGTGGACCCTCAGGATATATCTCACTATGTCCTGGACCCTCAGGTTATGTCTCACTATGTCGTGGACCCTCAGGTTATATCTGGCTATGTCGTGGACCCTCAAGTTATATCTGGCTATGTCGTGGACCCTCAGGATATATCTAGCTATGTCGTGGACCCTCAGGATATATCTCACTATGTCGTGGACCCTCAGGTTATGTCTCACTATGTCGTGGACCCTCAGGTTATATCTGGCTATGTCGTGGGCCCTCAAGTTATATCTCACTATGTCGTGGACCCTCAGGTTATATCTGGGTATGTCGTGGACCCTCAAGTTATATCTCACTATGTCGTGGACCCTCAGGTTATATCTGGCTATGTCGTGGACCCTCAAGTTATATCTCACTATGTCGTGGACCCTCAGGATATATCTCACTATGTCGTGGACCCTCAGGATATATCTAGCTATGTCGTGGACCCTCAGGATATATCTCACTATGTCGTGGACCCTCAAGTTATATCTCACTGTGTCGTGGACCCTCAGGATATATCTAGCTATGTCGTGGACCCTCAGGATATGTCTCTCTATGTCGTCGATCGTCAGGATATATCTCGCTATGTCGTGGATCCTCCGATCACGCTATGCGCACGAGCTTCAATTCCTCGGATCATGACTACATCATCAAGATTTATTTTTATTTTCTCAAAGTTATATTTAGTTACTTAAATTTTGGCAAAGTGGCTCAGAACTGTATAGGTCCGTTTCCTAGTATCAAGGTTTTTAAATATGAAAATAGTCCTATTTCCTCGGATCAAAACTGCGTCATCAGGATTTTGTTTTTATATTTTCTCAAGAGTCGAGTAACTGAAATGTGGCGTTTGTTGTCCCTAGAGTTTATTACTCTAGTTAACGTTATATGTTAAGTTCTTTTCTGTCATGTACATAAGGTAGCTCCTGAGGTCCCAAAGTTGATCCCTCAAGGTGATAAGCTACAGCTCTTGGTCTCATAGTTTAACAAAGGTAAGCTCCTGGACCCAACGGGGTAAAATTATCTAGGATAACCCTACCCAAAGGAGTAACAAGTGTCAGAGCTCCTGACCCTTTATGAGAAAAGCTACAGCTCTGGGTCCAGCATTTTAGAGGTGTGCAGTATCAAACAATGGGTAAATAATAATCAATAGCGCTTTTACTATTTTATTCATTAATCTCTTATTAGTAAAAAACACAAAATACAGTATATACATTATACAAATGTTCTTTAAGAATATATAAGTGAGTGTAACCAGCGTTTATTCTTACTCCCGCTGCTCTTGTTTTTTCTATAACATTTAAAACGCTGGGCGTTTTGCATACTGTCGTCAGAGTCGACCGATGGTGACACCATATTGAATGATGTGGGGGGGAGGGGGAGGTGATGGTGTTACAGCACAATACTTTATGAAGGTAATGTTGAGAGCAAGTGATGGTGTTACAGCACAATACTTTATGAAGGTAATGTTGAGAGCAAGTGATGGTGTTACAGCACAATACTTTATGAAGGTAATGTTGAGAGCAAGTGATGGTGATACAGCACAATACTTTATGAAGGTAATGTTGAGAGCAAGTGATGGTGATACAGCACAATACTTTATGAAGGTAATGTTGAGAGCAAGTGATGGTGATGCAGAACAATACTTTATGCAGGTAATGTTGAGAGCAAGTGATGGTGTTACAGCGTGCTGGTCTCTACAGGTGTGGGTGCTGGTCTCTACAGGTGAGGGTGCTGGTCTCTACAGGTGTGCGTGCTGGTCTCTACAGGTGTGGGTGCTGGTCTCTACAGGTGTGGGTGCTGGTCTCTACAGGTGAGGGTGCTGGTCTCTACAGGTGTGGGTGCTGGTCTCTACAGGTGAGGGTGCTGGTCTCTACAGGTGTGCGTGCTGGTCTCTACAGGTGTGGGTGCTGGTCTCTACAGGTGTGGGTGCTGGCCTCTACAGGTGTGTGTGCTGGTCTCTACAGGTGTGGGTACTGGTCTCTACAGGTGTGGGTGCTGGTCTCTACAGGTGTGGGTACTGGCCTCTACAGGTGTGGGTGCTGGTCTCTACAGGTGTGGGTGCTGGTCTCTACAGGTGTGGGTGCTGGTCTCTCTACAGGTGTGCGTGCTGGTCTCTACAGGTGTGGGTACTGGTCTCTACAGGTGTGGATGATGGTTTCAACAGGTGTGGATGCTGGTCTCTACAGGTGTGGGTGTTGGTCTCAACAGGTGATGATGCTGGTCTCTACAGGTGTGGGTGCTGGTTTCTACAGGTGTGGATGCTGGTCTCAACAGGTGTGGATGCTGGTCTCTACAGGTGTGGGTGCTGGTTTCTACACGTGTGGGTTCTGGTCTCTACAGGTGTGGGTGCTGGTCTCTACAGGCGCGGGTGCTGGTCTCTCTACAGGCGTGGGTGCTGGTCTCTCCACAGGTGTGGTTGCTGGTCTCTCTACAGGTGTGGGTGCTGGTCTCCCTATAGGTGTGGGTGCTGGTCTTTACAGGTGTTGGTGCTGGTCTCTCTCTACAGGTGTGGGTGCTGGTATCTACATGTGTGGGTGCTGGTATCTACATGTATGGGTGCTGGTATCTCTACAGGTGTGGATGCTGATCTCTACAGGTGTGGGTGCTGATTTCTACAGGTGTGGGTGCTGGTCTCTCTACAGCTGTGGGTGCTGGTCCCTCTACAGCTGTGGGTGCTGGTCTCTCTACAGGTGTGGGTGCTGGTCTCTACAGGTGTGGGTGCTGGTCTCTACAGGTGTGGGTGCTGGTCTCTCTTCAGGTGTGGGTGCTGGTCTCTCTACAGGTGTGGGTGCTGGTCTCTCTACAGGTGTGGGTGCTGGTCTCTACAGGTGTGGGTGCTGGTCTCTCAACAGGTGTGGGTGCTGGTCTCTCAACAGGTGTGGGTGCTGGTCTCTCAACAGGTGTGGGTGCTGATCTCTACAGGTGTGGGTGCTGGTCTCTCTACAGGTGTGGGTGCTGGCCTCTACAGGTGTGGGTGCTGGTCTCTACAGGTGTGGGTGCTGGTTTCTACAGGTGTGGGTGCTGGTCTCTCTACAGGTGTGGGTGCTGGTCTCTACAGGTGTGGGTGCTGGTCTCTACCGTTGTGGGTGCTGGTCCCTACAGGTGTGGGTGCTGTTCTCTCTACAGGTGTGGGTGCTGGTCTCTACAGGTGTGGGTGCAGGTCTCTACAGGTGTGGGTGCAGGTCTCTACAGGTGTGGGTGCAGGTCTCTACAGGTTTGGATGCTGGTCTCTCTACAGGTGTGGGTGCTGGTCTCTTTCCAGCTATGACAATGCTGGAGTCACTTTCAAAATCAGACATGAAAAGTCTCCAGGTTTCCAACCTTGAGCCCATTGATGTCAACCCGCTAATAATCACTCCCTCAAAAAAACCATACCCCCGGCCGGGATTGAACCCGCGGTCATAGAGTCTCAAAACTCCAGCCCGTCGCGCTAACCACTAGACCAGCTAGCCACAATAAGATTCATCCAACTAGGTATATTTCTACACCATAGGAAGGTTAGCACAGGCACCTCTGTGACCACAAATGCAAGTTTTTACAGACGAATCTCCAGCTAGCGTGGCCGTGACGAACTCTAGCTCAAGTCCCTTCACTGCCGTCAACATGACTTAAGAAATCGTAATGACACGATTGCAAATAAACCATACCCCCGGCCGGGATTGAACCCGCGGTCATAGAGTCTCAAAACTCCAGCCCGTCGCGCTAACCACTAGACCAGCTAGCCACAATAAGATTCATCCAACTAGGTATATTTCTACACCATAGGAAGGTTAGCACAGGCACCTCTGTGACCACAAATGCAAGTTTTTACAGACGAATCTCCAGCTAGCGTGGCCGTGACGAACTCTAGCTCAAGTCCCTTCACTGCCGTCAACATGACTTAAGAAATCGTAATGACACGATTGCAAATAAACCATACCCCCGGCCGGGATTGAACCCGCGGTCATAGAGTCTCAAAACTCCAGCCCGTCGCGCTAACCACTAGACCAGCTAGCCACAATAAGATTCATCCAACTAGGTATATTTCTACACCATAGGAAGGTTAGCACAGGCACCTCTGTGACCAAAAATGCAAGTTTTTACAGACGAATCTCCAGCTAGCGTGGCCGTGACGAACTCTAGCTCAAGTCCCTTCACTGCCGTCAACATGACTTAAGAAATCGTAATGACACGATTGCAAATAAACCATACCCCCGGCCGGGATTGAACCCGCGGTCATAGAGTCTCAAAACTCCAGCCCGTCGCGCTAACCACTAGACCAGCTAGCCACAATAAGATTCATCCAACTAGGTATATTTCTACACCATAGGAAGGTTAGCACAGGCACCTCTGTGACCACAAATGCAAGTTTTTACAGACGAATCTCCAGCTAGCGTGGCCGTGACGAACTCTAGCTCAAGTCCCTTCACTGCCGTCAACATGACTTAAGAAATCGTAATGACACGATTGCAAATAAACCATACCCCCGGCCGGGATTGAGTTTTGAGACTCTATGACCGCGGGTTCAATCCCGGCCGGGGGTATGGTTTATTTGCAATCGTGTCATTACGATTTCTTAAGTCAATCACTCCCTCAGATGAACTCCCACGGTTTCCCAGGTTCCCGCACGCACGCACGCACGCACGCACTCACGCAAGCACACACGCACGCACGCAATCACGCACGCACATGCACACACACGCACACACACACATCACAGTAGGCACCTGTGACGAGCGGGATCCCACAGGGGTCGGTCCTAGGACCAGTGCTATTTTTGGTATATGTGAACGACATGATGGAAGGGTTAGACTCAGAAGTGTCCCTGTTCGCAGATGATGTGAAGTTAATGTTGAGAATTAAATCAGATGAGGACCGGGCAGGACTTCAAAGAGACCTGTACAAGTATTGCCCAGAATATACTATGGTGAGGAAGAGCAATTAACAGCTGTCTAATAAGACCAGTGAACGAGTGTTGACTAGTCGGCTGGTACATTCACTCTGCTCCAAGTCGAACACCTAGCTTGGACGTTGGGTAGGTCACGTGACACTGACCCGGCAAACACCTAACCAAATATACAGAGGAGGGGTAACAACAGTGGGGGGGAAACAACAGTGGGGGGTAGCAACATTGGGGGGTAACAACAGTGGGGGGTAACAACAGTGGGGGGTAACAACAGCGGGGGGTAACAAGAGCAAAAAACTATGTTCAGCCATACTTTTGGATGATTGGATTATTTTATATTAATTTACCTCCTTTACATAAACCAGACACATAATAAAACTACACATATACAGCCAGATATAAATACATATTGGCACATACAGAAATAATTGTACAAACAAGTAATAATAACACAACGACGTTCATTTCCAATTTAGCTAATAAAGGAAATGAACGAGGGTGTATAGACGGCGCAACAGTGGGCGAAACGTTGTCAATAAAAATCGCATTATATTGAATGTGAGTATACTTTTCCATCATGTATAGCATTTATCTCCATGTTATGTTAATAGCTTATTAACATAATGTAACATATTACATAATAAAATGTATGACAAAACAAAATATAACAAAACAATACAACCCTCCCTCCAAAGAAAAAAAAAAAACAGTATAAAAGAAGGTAAGAAGGTTGGTGGTCAAGTTGGATCATCGGGAGGTAAAGTGTTGTATTTTAACCTCATTCAGACTACGCTGATATACAAGGCCACACTGTGGCATAAAAAAATTGAAAGTTTGATGCTATTGTCAACGTCATAGTTCTGGGTTACCAGACCCAGCCATCTGTGGCGTCTTTACGATCCACTCACCAGTTACTCTATCAGGATTTCCTGAAGAGAAACTTTTAAGTGCTTTTACTTTAAATATAATTAAGTCTTCCTCTTCTGAACGGCGACAATACGAAATGATTGATGCATCTTACGGACAAACTTGTCTCTATAGTAAATTAGTAAAAACACTTGGAATCGTTGGGATCAGTTCCATAACTAAAGAATCACTCTTCTGATATATTTACACAACGATGTCACTGAGTCTTAGATAACGATGAGTGATGTCACTGAGTGTTAGATAACGATGAGTGTTGTCAATGAGTCTTAACGATGAGTGATGTTACTGAGTCTTAGATAACTGTGAGTGATGTCACTGTGTCTTTGATAACGACGAGTGATGCCATTGAGTCTTAGATAACGATGAATGATGTCACTGAGTCTTAGATAACGATGAGTGATGTCACTGAGTCTTAGATAGTGATGTGTGAGTCTTTGATAACGATGTGTAATGTTACTTATGTTTGAACAGAGTGAAGTCTGACGTACGAGCTAGCTTACCTTGATGAATCTCTGTAAATTATTATATAATAATTATCTCATTTTTCTACAAGTACAGACCTAGCTGACATTACTGACATACTGAATAGAAACACATAATATACAGAACACCCAGGTACCTACTTAATGCTAAGTGAACAGAAACAGCAGGTGTAAGGAAACGTTCTCATGAATCGATCTCCACATTATATAATTATTATAAATATTATTATTCTTATTAGTTTGTTGCTTGGAGGCCAGTTTTTGATGCTTCCCCAGGTTCATGTGTCCAAGAGTCCATCTGTGTCCCCTCAGATATTCTCCCTTCCACACTTCCTGTCCTATACTATCTTACCTTCCCCAGGTTCATGTGTCCAGGAGTCCATCTGTGTCCCCTCAGATATTCTCCCTTCCACACTTCCTGTCCTATTCTATCCTACCTTCCACAGGTTCATGTGTCCAGGAGTCCATCTGTGTCCCCTCAGATATTCTCCCTTCCACACTTCCTGTCCTATACTATCCTACCTTCCCCAGGTTCATGTGTCCAGGAGTCCATCTGTGTCCCCTCAGATATTCTCCCTTCCCCACTTCCTGTCCTATTCTATCCTACCTTCCCCAGGTTCATGTGTCCAGGAGTCCATCTGTGTCCCCTCAGATATTCTCCCTTCCACACTTCCTGTCCTATACTATCCCACCTTCCCCAGGTTCATGTGTCCAGGAGTCCATCTGTGTCCCTCAGATATTCTCCCTTCCCCACTTCCTGTCCTATACTATCCTACCTTCCCCAGGTTCATGTGTCCAGGAGTCCATCTGTGTCCCCTCAGATATTCTCCCTTCCCCACTTCCTGTCCTATACTATCCTACCTTCCCCAGGTTCATGTGTCCAGGAGTCCATCTGTGTCCCCTCAGACATTCTCCCTTCCGCACTTCCTGTCCTATACTATCCTACCTTCCCCAGGTTCATGTGTCCAGGAGTCCATCTGTGTCCCCTCAGATATTCTCCCTTCCGCACTTCCTGTCCTATACTATCCTACCTTCCCCAGGTTCATGTGTCCAGGAGTCTATCTGTGTCCCCTCAGATATTCTCCCTTCCGCACTTCCTGTCCTATACTATCCTACCTTCCCCAGGTTCATGTGTCCAGGAGTCCATCTGTGTCCCTCAGATATTCTCCCTTCCCCACTTTCTGTCCTATGCTATCCTACCTTCCCCAGGTTCATGTGTCCAGGAGTCCATCTGTGTCCCTCAGATCTTCTCCCTTCCCCACTTCCTGTCCTATACTATCCTACCTTCCCCAGGTTCATGTGTCCAGGAGTCCATCTTTGTCCCCTCAGATATTCGCCCTTCCGCACTTCCTGTCCTATACTATCCTACCTTCCCCAGGTTCATGTGTCCAGGAGTCCATCTGTGTCCCCTCAGATATTCTCCCTTCCGCACTTCCTGTCCTATACCATCCTACCTTCCCCAGGTTCATGTGTCCCCCTCAGATATTCTCCCTTCCACACCTGTTCTATACTATCCTACCTTCCCCAGGTTCATGTGTCCAGGAGTCCATCTGTGTCCCCTCAGATATTCTCCCTTCCGCACTTCCTGTCCTATACTATCCTACCTTCCCCAGGTTCATGTGTCCCCCTCAGATATTCTCCCTTCCACACCTCCTGTTCTATACTATCCTACCTTCCCCAGGTTCATGTGTCCAGGAGTCCATCTGTGTCCCATCAGATATTCTCCCTTCCACACCTCCTGTTCTATACTATCCTACCTTGCCCAGGTTCATGTGTCCAGGAGTCCATCTGTGTCCCCTCAGATATTCTCCCTTCCACACTTCCTGTCCAATACTATCCTACCTTCCCCAGGTTCATGTGTCCAGGAGTCCATCTGTGTCCCCTCAGATATTCTCCCTTCCGCACTTCCTGTCCTATACTATCCTACCTTCCCCAGGTTCATGTGTCCAGGAGTCCATCTGTGTCCCCTCAGATATTCTCCCTTCCGCACTTCCTGTCCTATACTATCCTAACTTCCCCAGGTTCATGTGTCCAGGAGTCCATCTGTGTCCCCTCAGATATTCTCCCTTCCCCACTTCCTGTCCTATGCTATCCTACCTTCCCCAGGTTCATGTGTCCAAGAGTCCATCTGTGTCCCTCAGATCTTCTCCCTTCCCCACTTCCTGTCCTATACTATCCTACCTTCCCCAGGTTCATGTGTCCAGGAGTCCATCTTTGTCCCCTCAGATATTCTCCCTTCCGCACTTCCTGTCCTATACTATCCTACCTTCCCCAGGTTCATGTGTCCAGGAGACCATCTGTGTCCCCTCAGATATTCTCCCTTCCGCACTTCCTGTCCTATACTATCCTACCTTCCCCAGGTTCATGTGTCCCCCTCAGATATTCTCCCTTCCACACTTCCTGTCCTATACTATCCTACCTTCCTCAGGTTCATGTGTCCAGGAGTCCATCTGTGTCCCCTCAGATATTCTCCCTTCCCCACTTCCTGTCCTATACTATCCTACCTTCCCCAGGTTCATGTGTCCAGGAGTCCATCTGTGTCCCCTCAGATATTCTCCCTTCCCCACTTCCTATCCTATACTATCCTACCTTCCCCAGGTTCATGTGTCCAGGAGTCCATCTATGTCCCTCAGATATTCTCCCTTCCCCACTTCCTGTTGTATTTTATCATACCTTCCCCAGGTTCATGAGTCTAGGAATCTATCCGTGGGCCCCCGGATGTCTTCCCTTCCTCTGAAACCCTGGAAACTCTTTTCGTATTTTTGATGCCTAACCCAGTCCCACCCCAAGATCAGCAGTCCCAACCCATGTCCGTGGTTCCAAGTGTTCATCCATACACCCTTCACCACTTCCCCGATGTCAGCAAGTCCCACCTCAGGTCCGTGGTTCCAGGTTCACACCTTTCACCACCTCCCAGAGGTCAGCAGTCCCACCCCAGGTCCATAGTTCCAAATGTTCATCCATACACCCTTCACCACTTCCCTGAGGTCAGCAGTTTCAGCCAGCCTTGAAGTACTGTCCATATATGATATTACTACACAAGTGTATTAGTATCAGTATACGAAGGTAGATGTTATTACAGAGGAGGACACGCAGAAATTCTGCGCTCTGTAATAACATCCTCCTGGACAGACTCGAACGTCGACTACCTGAGACAAGAGAGATTTCTATCACAGTTAGCCCACCAAGGACTGGCTACTTAGTGAAAATTTGGAACATATATTTATATTTAATATTGTACCTATGTCAATTATTGCATTATTCAATTATTTATTCGAATAAGTGCATTTGTTAGCGTTTTTATGTGCGTAAATTAGTGTGGGTGCGTGAACCTTTGTGTTCCCTGCACGATAACTATAATTAATTGTTATTAGTTATCGTTTTTTCCTTGTTGATTTTTTTTGGCATGGTACACTATGGTTTTCAAGCACACACTCTTCTATTCACTAAATTCTGGATTTTCACATACAAATCCTACACACACATCATACAGAAGCACGAATAAAGTAACACACAAACACATTCATCGGTATCTAACATACACGTATATTTATTCAACAATGCAGGAGGAAAACAACAGTCAAGGACCAGGTAATCAGACTGAGGAAGGGTGATGGGGAATTCACAAGAAACGACCGAGAGGTATGTCAGGAGCTCAACACAAGATTTAAAGATGTATTTACAGTGGAAACCAGTAGGACTCCAAGAAATCAGAACAGGGGGGCACACCAGCAAGTGCTGGATGAGGTACATATAACCAAGGAGGAGGTGAAGAAGCTGCTATGCGAACTTGACACCTCAAAGGCGGTGGGACCAGACAACATCTCTCCATGGGTCCTTAAAGAGGGAGCAGAGATATTGTGTGAGCCATTAACAAACATCTTCAACACATCATTTGAAACTGGGCAACTCCCTGAGGTATGGAAAATGGCAAATGTAGTCCCAATTTTTAAAAAAGGAGACAGACATGAGGCACTAAACTACAGACCTGTATCTCTAACGTGTATAGTATGCAAGGTCATGGAGAAGATCATCAGGAGGAGAGTGGTGGGGCACCTGGAAAGAAACAAGTGTATAATTGACAACCAGCACGGTTTCAGGGAAGGAAAATCCTGTGTCACAAACCTACTAGAGTTTTATGACAAGGTGACAGAAGTAAGACAAGAGAGAGAGGGGTGGATCGACTGCGTATTTTTGGACTGCAAGAAGGCTTTCGACACAGTTCCTCACAAGAGGTTACTGCAAAAGCTAGAGGATCAGGCACACATAACCGGAAAGGCACTGCAATGGATCAGAGAATATCTGACAGGGAGGAAACAACGAGTCATGGTACGCGACGAGGTGTCAGAGTGGGCGCCTGTGACAAGCGGGGTTCCACAGGGGTCAGTCCTAGGACCTGTGCTGTTCTTGGTATACGTGAACGACATAACGGAAGGGATAGACTCAGAAGTGTCCTTGTTTGCAGACGATGTGAAGTTAATGAGAAGAATCGAATCGGACGAGGATCAGGCAGGACTACAAAGAGACCTGGACAGGCTACAAGCCTGGTCCAGCAACTGGCTCCTTGAATTTAACCCTGCCAAATGCAAAGTCATGAAGATTGGGGAAGGGCAAAGAAGACCGCAGACACAATATAGTTTAGATGGCCAAAGACTGCAAACCTCACTCAAGGAAAAAGATCTGGGGGTGAGTATAACACCGAGCATATCTCCTGAGGCGCACATCAATCAGATAACTGCTGCAGCATACGGGCGCCTGGCAAACCTACGGATAGCGTTCCGATACCTCAGTAAGGATTCGTTTAAGACTCTGTACACCATCTACGTCAGGCCCATACTGGAGTATGCAGCACCAGTTTGGAATCCACACCTAGTCAAGCACGTCAAGAAATTAGAGAAAGTCCAAAGGTTTGCAACAAGACTAGTCCCAGAGCTACGGGGATTGTCCTATGAAGAAAGGTTGAGGGAAATCGGCCTGACGACACTGGAGGCCAGGAGGGTCAGGGGAGACATGATAACGACATATAAAATACTGCGAGGAATAGACGAGGTGGACAAAGACGGGATGTTCCAGAGATGGGACACAGATACAAGAGGTCACAATTGGAAGTTGAAGACTCAGATGAATCAAAGGGATGTTAGGAAGTATTTCTTCAGTCATAGAGTAGTCAGGCCATGGAATAGCCTAGAAAGTGATGTGGTGGAGGCAGGAACCATACATAGTTTTAAGGCGAGGTATGATAGAGCTCATGGGGCAGGGAGAGAGAGGACCTAGTAGCAATCAGCGAAGAGGCGGGGCCAGAATCTGTGACTCGACCCCTGCAACCACAAATAGGTGAGTACACACACGGGTCACCACTTGGAAAGATTGGTGTCAGGACGTAGTTCCTGCTGATTATATTATCATCGTCATTATTAAACTTTTAAGTTTCCTTGTTTCTAGTTAATGGTCCAAAACTTACTGAAAAGTATTCCTACGAGTCAGTCTCGTATGTGCTCGTTATTTATATATTAATGTATAGTTTTTAAATCTATACATGTATTTAAGAATATTTGAGCAGCTCTATACATATGAATATCCTTTAATCATGGCTATCATCACCAAGAACAACATTCATGTTCACTATGATGAATGAACACATACAAGAACAACATTCATGTTCACTATGATGAATGAACACATACAAGAACAACATTCATGTTCACTATGATGAATGAACACATACAAGAACAACATTCATGTTCACTATGATGAATGAACACATACAAGAACAACATTCATGTTCACTATGATGAATGAACACATACAAGAACAACATTCATGTTCACTATGATGAATGAACACATACAAGAACAACATTCATGTTCACTATGTTGAATGAACACATACAAGAACAACATTCATGTTCACTATGATGAATGAACACACACAAGAACAACATTCATGTTCACTATGATGAATGAACACATACAAGAACAACATTCATGTTCACTATGATGAATGAACACATACAAGAACAACATTCATGTTCACTATGATGAATGAACACATACAAGAACAACATTCATGTTCACTATGATGAATGAACGCAACCAAGAACAATACTGATATTCATCTTTACATTAACAGTCAGTGTTGTACATGAACAACACTGACGTGAACAACACTGACATGAACAACACCAATATGAACAACACCGACGTGAACAACACTGACGTGAACAACACTGACATGAACAACACCAATATGAACAACACCGACGTGAACAACACTGACGTGAACAGCACTGACATGAACAACACCAATATGAACAACACCGACGTGAACAACACTGACGTGAACAACACTGACATGAACAACACCGACGTGAACAACACTGACATGAACAGCACCGACATGAACAGCACCGACATTAACAACACTGACATGAACAACACTGACATGAACAACACTGACATGAACAACACTGACATTAACAACACCGACATGAACAACACTGACATGAACAACACTGACATGAACATGAACACCAACATGAACAACAACATGAACAACACCAACATGAACAACACCAACATGAACAACACTGACATGAACAACACCAACATGAACATGAACACCAACATGAACAACATGAACAACACCAACATGAACAACAACATGAACAACACCAACATGAACAACACTGACATTAACAACACCGACATGAACAACACCAACATGAACATGAACACCAACATGAACAACAACATGAGCAACACCAACATGAACAACACCAACATGAACAACACTGATATTAACAACACCAACATTAACAACACCGACATTAACAACACCAACATGAACAACACCGACATTAACAACACCAACATGAACAACAACATGAGCAACACCAACATGAACAACACCAACATGAACAACACTGACATTAACAACACCAACATTAACAACACCGACATTAACAACACCAACATGAACAACACTGACATTAACAACACTGACATGAACAACACTGACATTAACAACACTGACATGAACATGAACACCAACATGAACAACACCAACATGAACAACACTGACATTAACATGAACACCAACATGAACAACAACATGAACAACACCAACATGAACAACAACATGAACAACACCAACATGAACAACACCAACATGAACAACAACATGAACAACACCAACATGAACAACAACATGAACAACACCAACATGAACAACACCAACATGAACAACACTGACATTAACAACACTGACATGAACATGAACACCAACATGAACAACAACAACATGAACAACACTGACATTAACAACGCCAACATTAACAACACCGACATGAACAACACTGACATTAACAACACTGACATGAACAACACTGACATTAACAACACTGAAATGAACATGAACACCAACATGAACAACACCAACATGAACAACACTGACATTAACAACACCGACATTAACAACACTGACATGAACAACACTGACATGAACAACACTGACATGAACAACACTGACATTAACAACACCGACATGAACAACACTGACATGAACAACACCAACATGAACATAAACACCAACATGAACAACAACATGAACAACACAAACATGAACAACACCAACATGAACATGAACAACAACAACATGAACAACACCAACATGAACAACACCAACATGAACAACAACATGAACAACGTCAACATGAACAACACTGGTACATGAACAACACTGGTACATGAACAACACTGGTACATAAAATATAAAAGTTGTCATTTAATTACTTAATAAAATTATTTTTTCAGTGGTTGATTCATAGCTCCTGGACCAGCTTCCCAGCTTTATTTTACCGATTTTGTTGATTTCTATACTACTGGAACTGATCATATCCATTCTTGAAGCTGTGTATATTGTTTACCTCCACCCTCACCACCGCTTGACCTAGTACAGTCCACTTACCACACTAAGACTGGAAAAGTAATTATATATTCTGGTACACAGGTGATATCACAATATGCAAAACAACAACTGTTATGAAAGATAAAGGAGACTCGTCAATGTTTACATTGATACTAATTTACCTGGTTACAAGTAATGACATTGAAGTAGAATACCAGCCTTTGTCTTTCTTCAATGTTATACTTATTTAACACTTATATAACCAGTGTTTTCTTTATTATCAACTCTGCTGCTGATCTGGTCATCCAGGGTAGACGCTTGTTGATTGGAGAAGATCCCTGTCTACAGGACGTAGTCAGACATTACGACTCGTCACCTCTAAAATCTGAATTGTGGTGATACAACCAAGTAGTGACAGGATTTTCAGAACATCGGATGAACACCGCCACCCAGGATAACCAACACATTTCTTCTAAAACATCATCAGAAGACCATCCTGGGCATAAGATACTCCTGTCCCAATATCCTACTGGGACCATAGCGGCCAATTTTTATTTTATTTATTTTTAATTAAAATCCTTAGAAAAATATCATAATTATTATCCATCAAGTTGTTCATTTGTTATTTTTCCATTATTTTGTTCAGGAGGAAGGCGTTGCCCTGACGCTTGTAGCACAGAAGACCAGTACACTAACACAGAAGAACGAATGCAGTTCAGTAACAGAGAAGACCAGTACAGTAACACAGAAGAATGGGTACAGTACAGTAATACAGAAGAATGGGTACAGTACAGTAACAGAGACGACCAGTGCAGTACAGAGAAAACCAGTACAGAAAATTGAAACAAAAGAAAGGTAGAGTACAGTACAGTAATACAGTACAGTAGCAAAGTAAAAATGTACAGCAACAGAGAAGAACAATAAGGTTTATGCAGTACGGGGATACCTTTCTAGGATCACACATGATTACATTCACTGCCTCTGCTGCTGCCTCTGCATTAAACTGAAGAATCCTACTGTGTAGGCGAAACGTTTTTGATTGAAGACACCTAACTGTTGGGTCCACCTCCAGCAACACACCAGGTTTTTCTCCGGTCCGGGTCTTTTCCAGATGACCTACGTTATGTTAGAGTACCAGACATGTGTACCCAGGAGACCTGCCAACTTCACCTCGCTCTACGACTCTGCAACATATATTACTACCAGTTCTAGTTGTTGCAATGTTATCTCTGTTGAGATAATCAACAATATGAACAATATTTTTATTAATGTTATTTTTATTAATGTTAACTCCGGTGAATGAACAAAATAAGAACACTACCGTGGCTCCTATGAGAGTGACTGGAGTGGGAATAATTCCACTGTGGCAGACGCATTTGAATACAAATTAGCAAATCTTGAATTATAATAATAATAATAATAATAATAATAATAATAATAATAATAATAATAATAATAATTTGCGACCACTGTCAGCCTCAGAGTTATCTCTGAGTTACCAGACCTTGCCACGTGGAGACCAGTGGTTCGTCTTTAAGGTCCACCCCCCCCCTTGCCTTCCCCATGTTCATGTGTCCAGGAATCCATCCGTGGGCCCCCGGATGTCTCCCCTTCCTCACTTCCCTAAGGTCAGCCTCGTCTCTTCTCTGCCTTCCAGCCTCAGCCTTCCCAAGGTTCATGTATCCAGGAATTCATCCATCTGCCGCCGGATGTTTTCCCTTCCTCACTTCCCCAAGGTCAGCCTCACCAACCTGTATTCTTGCCATCCCCAGGTTCCTGTATCCAGGAATCCATCCGTTCGCTCCCGGATGTCTTCCCTTCCGCACTTCACCAAGGTCAGCCTCAACTGCATGTATTCATGCTTTCCCCTGGTTCCTGTATCCAGGAATCCATCCGTTCGCTCCCGGATGTCTTCCCTTCCCCACTTACCTAAGGTCAGCGAGTTAGGTCAGTGCCTTCCCCGGATCAGCGTCTCCAGGAGTCCACTTGTGTCACCTCAGACGGACTCCCTTCCCCACTTCCCCGGAGTCAGCGGTTGCCACCCCTAGTAACTTTACTGAGTGGAAACTTGGTATTGTCTAGCTGGTCTACGGTAGAGACTTTCCAGGTGGGTGGAATTACTGGAGGGGACACACAGAAACCTGCATCCAGTAATTACACCCACCAAGACAGCCTGGAACAGTAGGTTAGCTGGACGAGACGAAGCTCGCACACAGCTCTGCCACCCAGGAGAGGCTAATTAATTACTATTTTGGAATTCCTCTTATGTTACACTATGAATTTATACTGAGAACAAGATTTTTTAACTTATTTAGCAGTTTAAATGTATTTGTGAACGACATTCTTTATGAAATATGTAAATATATAAAGATGGACACTTTTGAGACACTAGTGGAGGACTGTGAGTCATGTGTAACATGTTATTATATATATTATTATTATAATCAAAAAGAAGCGCTAAGCCACAAGGGCTATACAGCGTTATTATATATAAAAAAATGTAATGACTACGTGTTATTGTACATGGGTGTCATATGTACCTGTTCTTGTGTGTTGACGAATGTCATGTGTACATGTTATTATATATGAATGAGTATCAAATGCGAATCTTTAAATCTCCTCTATGAAAACTATAACAAATTAATAATAATATCTGTTTCTGGTGTTTCGTAAATGAATTTGAAGGTCGGATATTTACATACATGCGCGCACACGTGTATATATGTATATATATATATATGTGTATATATATATATATATATATATATATATATATATATATATATATATATATATATATATATATATATATATATATATATATATATATGTATATATATAAATAACTCTCCTGTAATAACACTTCCGAGATAACACTCCCCCGATAACCCTCCCGCAATAACACTCCCGCAATAACACTCCCGCAATAACACTCCCGCGATAACACTCCCGCGATAACTCTCCTGCAATAACACTTCCGCGATAACACTAGCGATAACACTCGCGCTATAACCCTCCTGCAATAACACTTCCCCGATAACACTCCCCCGATAACACTATGAACTTACAATCACTTAAAACAATTCATTAGCTTACTACCATTAGTTATAATCATTACGATATAAACATCGATAATAATAGCGCATTCTGTACTGAATTTGAGAGCGCTAAATCCTTAGGGATCATACACAGTCTGAGCATTTATGAACATGTTATATACACTGATATACACCAGTATATACACAGAGATGTGTGTCTGTATATACACTGTGTGATGTACACTTCTCAATGTATATACTCTCATACCTGAAATATAATTTAAAGCATATACACCTAGTTACACACCGATGTGTGTATACACAAATACACATCTCTGGGTGTATATAAATTGAAGGATATGCACATTTCAGTGTATTTTACCTGTAGGTAGGAAAGTGTAGTGATGCGACCGTCCTGTTGTAGCTGGTACAATCACAGTGAGGGACAATAAGCTTCGTCAAGCTCAGGTTCGAAGCTGAGCTTGAAGCCTTTGAACGAGTCGTTTCTTCACGGTGTTTTTAACATCTTCCTGAACACGGGATTCATACACCCAGCGCTGTATGTTCCTCCTTGTATACACCAGGAATTTAATTCCCAATCTAAGAATTAAAGTATTCCTGACTGGTGGTATACAGGTTGGTTAATAGGGTTTGAAGCCTATCGACTACACAAGTGTTGCGCGGTAACCTATCCACCGCCAGACAGGAATTTTTTAATACCCAAAGAATTCAAACAAATTCTTAACATATATACCCTGAGAAATATGCAACTGTCAGGGTATATACCCGGTAGGTGTACAGGTGACTTGCAGCCCTGATAACCTTCGTGTAGTAGATAGACTTTAAACCCCACTAACCAATCAACCTTAATGACCCTCGTGTAGTAGACAGACTTGAAACCCCCAATTCAAAATATTAATTATAATAATCTTTATTTCTGCAAGTATAGACCATAGCTGACATCAATGACCTACTACTATATAGCTGACATCAATGACATACTACTATATAGCTGACATCAATGACATACTACTATATAGCTGACATCAATGACCTACTACTATATAACTGACATCAATGACATACTACTATACAGCTGACATCAATGATATACTACTATATAGAAAGTCCCTTGCTATGAAGAGTATTTCGGGCAAATTAGGTCAATTTTTCCTCCCATTATGCGACCCACACAGGGTTGACCAACACCCAGGTACCCTTTTTAGTGCTAGGTGAATGTGGACAGCAGGTATCTTATGGAAACACGTTCTTATGTTTCCACCCCGTTCCGGGAATCGAACCCCAGACCTCAGTGTGTGTGAGCTGAGTGCTCTACCAATCGAGATGCGGGACACCAACATTTTTATGTGTTGCTTAACGAAGATTCGACGTATCAGTGAATATTCCCCTTTCTCTCTGTCTCCCTCTCTTCCTCTCTCTCCCACTCTTCCTCTCTCTCCTCTCTCCGTCTCCGTTGAGGATCCCTAGCTTTATTGACAAGCTATTTACAGGTTAAGGATTCCTAACTTTATTGGCAAGCTAAGAGCTGTTACCTACATCAGCTCATTTGAGAGCATTTTTATTGTTATGAGACATACAAGTAGGGAACAGGATGAAGTTGGAGCCATCTGTGGGCCAGCATTTTCATTTGATTAACTGACTTTATCTCGTTGACATCATTATGCTGTACGAATGTGTTCCATACTCGAGTCATCCTGGGTATATATGATCTCAGATGGAGTGATGTTCTGGAGAAGGATACAGCCAGAGTGAAGTTGCTGTTTTCTGCCCGTCTTGTGGCATAAAAGCTTGATCACGCTGTCCTCGAAGTGGATCCAAGTGTGGTACTTTGACAATATTGGCCTTGTACATACAGTAGGGCCACCCACATCCCTCCTGTATTGAAGGCTCTGCTGAAATGACAGATCTATCCAGGATGGGTCCAGGCGAGATATTGAGACGTCTTGCTCTGTTCTCTACTCTGTCGAGCAGTCGCAATAGAGAGGGGGGCAGGCAAACCAAGAAAGTGGAGCATACTCAAGGTGTGAGCGCACTTGTGCCTCGTACAGAATCTTGCAACCCCTACTGTCAAGCAGATACGAGATACGGCGAAGTGCTGTAAGCTTCCTGGCTGCCTTGTTTGCAAGATTTACAACATGGTTCTTCATGGTTAGTTTGGAGTCAAATTTCACCCCAAGGATATCAACGTCTTCTCCAGGTGCCAACACCCTCCCATTCATCCTTACTACTGCACCAGCATTACCATCACGGTGCCTAGAGACCATCATTTGCGTTTTCTCAGGTACAAATATTACTAGCCATCTATTTCCCCAAGTTGATATAGCTCTCAGCTGGTGATTGATGTAGCTTAGATCAGCTGGCATTTCTTTTCTTGGATAAGTGAATGTCAGTGTACAGTCGTCTGTATATGCGTGGGATTCTGGGATGAGATGAAGAAGGTCGTTGAAGTAGACATACCATAACAATGGTCCCAGCACGCTTCCTTGTGGAACACTTGCCCCAATAGGATGTCTTGCTGATTCCGTTCCACTGAGAACTACCCTTAGATATCTACCATGAAGGTAATGACTGAGGAGACATAGTGTAGAGCCTGCAATTCCCAGTGCTTGAAGTTTTGCTAAGAGGCCCTGGTGCCACACCCGGTCGAAAGCACCAGCAATGTCCAGTGCTACCACACAGCTGACTTTGGATTCATCCAGTGACTGGTGCCACTTAGTGGAGAGTTAACAGATCAGCTGCAGAGTAACCTTTCCTGAAGCCATATTGACGATCACAAAGTAGTGAGTGGTAGTCAAAAAACTCTGTCATTTGTCTTGAGATCATTGTCTCAAGGATCTTACCAGTAATTGACAGGAGTGATACTGGTCTGTAGTTGCTGATTTCTGCTCTGCTCTTTTTTTTGTGAACAGGGACTACATTTGCCTCTTTCCACAGAGAGGGCCATTTACACTGTACTAGGCAGTGCTGAAAGATGCGAGTTAGTGGTGCTGCTAGCTGGTCTGCACATCTTCTCAGCAATCTTGGGCTCAACTTGTCTGGGCCCACAGCCTTTTCTTGGTCAAGCGATTTAAGAAGGAAATGCACCTCCTCCTGCCTTATTGTCACCACTGACAGTTTTGACACAGTTCTTACAGCTAGCCAAGGAACTTGCATTTTAGTAGCGAAGTGTTTGGCAAAGAGGTCCGCCTTCTCTTGACTACTAGTAGAGGTGGTCCCATCCTGTCGATTTAGAGGCGGAATGAGTTCATCAGGCAGATAACCTTGTCTGTCCTTGACCGGGGACCACCAGGTTTTGGAGCCTACCCTACCTGATGCTAGCTTTCTTTTTGTGTCCGCCTCCCATTTAGCAATGACCCACTTTGAACGTCACTCATATGCCTACAGGCTTGCCTGTGCAAGTTCCTGTTATAGGTGGTAGGATGTCTCTTATACCTTCGCCATGCTTTGTACTTAGCAGTAGCAGCCTCTCTACAACGAAAGCCAAACCAAGGCTGATCTGTAGGCTTCGTCACATATTGCCGGTGAGGAATGTGTTCTTGTTGTAGATTAAGGATGTGTCCAGTGAAGGCTTTCACTTGGTTGTCAACATCCCCTTGGAAAAGAGCATTCCAATCGGTGGTGGCGAGCTCAGAGCAAAGGGCTGCCCAGTTACCTCTTTCCCATAGCCAGGTTGTGCGTGTGGACTCCTCACCTCGTTTTGTTGGATCTTAAGTGCCGTAAAAACAGCCTTGTGGTCAGATGATCCAACGTAGCCGAGGGGTTGACAAGTGACTATACCTTCTGCCAGATCACTCACTACTGGGTCAAGGGAGGAGCCAGAGATGTGAGCAGGGAAATCAACAAAGTTTCTCATGTCAACTACTGCAAGAAGATCATCAAAGTCCCTCTGTATAAGGTGTTGGTTGAGGTCACCAACAATTATGATATGTTGACAGTTGTGTTGTAGCAGAAGGGAGTCCATATTTTCCATTAGGAAGTTGATGGGGTTTGCATGTTGCCACTGAGGTCTGTACACTGCACATGCTAGTACAGAGGTACTAGTGTTTATGCAGAGCTTGAAGTACATCATTTCAAGATGAGTAGGGATGGCAACATCAATGTGCTGGGCATGAACACTTTTAGAGAAGCACACAGCAACACCTCCTCCTTGCCCTTGCCTGTCTCTTCTCATCCATGAGGTGCAGCCAGCAATTCTTGCAAGATTTTCTGGAGTCCTGTCGTCCAAAAATGTTTCAACATTTTATGCACTAAAAAATAATAATGTTAGCAATTATTTATAAATGGAAGTTTACTATTTTTAATTGGTATGAGCAGCACAATGTTTAGTTAAGAAGTAAACACCATCTAAACATTAAACGTTAAGTATTATTTAAATTATAATCATTAAGAAAAAAGAAATAACATTGTGTTCCACACCGTTCAGGTATAATACATGATAACATTTAAACATAGTAGTAAATTATAACACAACATTATTTTGATAATATTCGCTAACATTCAAACATCACAATACATGACAGCATAATGTTGAATGTTAGTAAGACAGAGACGTACTGACCAGTCTGCAGCAGCCACCAGCAAAAATATTTTCGTTAATAGATCAAATGTCAACGGCTTCTAGTTTTTATTTTTATCCCATAACATTTATATTTGTGTGTGTGTGTGTGTGTGTGTGTGTGTGTGTGTGTGTGTGTGTGTGTGTGTGTGTGTGTGTGTGTGTGTGTGTGTGTGTGTGTGTGTGTGTGTGTGTGAGTGTGTATGTGTGTGTGTGTGTGTGTGTGTATGTGTGTGTGTGTGTGTGTGTGTGTGTGTGTGTGTGTGTGTGTGTGTGTGTGTGTGTGTGTGTGCGTGTGTGTATGTGTGTGTGTGTGTATAGTTTTGTTAGTGTATGAATGGTGGTGAATCTGCAGGCTGCCTATGCGGAAATGCGCAAATGAGCGTAAAAACAAATGTGTGTAAGTAAGTTTAATTAAGTTCAGGTACTCGTAAATACACTTACACAAATTATCATTCCTAGTAACATATGTGTACATTACCCAGGATAACCCAAAAAGTCATACAATGTAACTTTCATTGTGCCCAAGCGCATATAACTCACTGCGCATCTTGTAAATACATAAGAATAATAAATAAATAAAAATATGAAATTCAACACTTACTGCAGTTTTCGAGAAGGTAGACAAACAGATTAACACATGAACACTCATAAAGTCACAACAGAACTTCACAAACCCACTTAAATTAGTAAATAAGTAAAAAATCTTATATTTAATGTAAATAAAGCGTATAACATAAATAGAACTCCCAAAATTTCATTGACTAGCCAGACCTTGGTGGCCGAACTGAACGGTAGCTTGGCTGTGTCTAGCTGACTTACGGTCTAGGCTGTCTTGGTGGTGTAATTACAGGACGCAGATTTCTGTGTGTCCCCTCCTGTAATTCCACCCACCTGGACAGTCTCTACCGTAGACCAGCTAGACAAGGCCTCGTTCTCATCTGGCTAGATCACGGAGGGTGGTTGAGCTGACTTCGGGATACATAACCTGGGGAAGGCTGAGACTGGAAAATAATCTAAGGGAAGTGAGGAAGGGGAGACATCTGGGGGCCCACGGATGGATTCCTGGACACATGGACCTGGGAAAAGCGAGAATACCTTGGGGAAGTGGGAAAGGGAGAATATCTGAGGCGGACAGATGGACTCCTGGACACATGGACCTGGGAAAGAAGGAGATACTGGTTGCTTAGGCAGACCTTGGGAAAGTGGGGAAGGGAGAATATCTGAGGGGACACAGATTGACTCCTGGACACATGGACCTGGGAAAGAAGGAGATACTGGTTACTGAGGCAAACATTGGGAAAGTGGGGAAGGGAGAATATCTGAGGGGACACAGATTGACTCCTGGACACATGGACCTGGAAAAAGCGAGAATACCTTGGGGAAGGGAGAATATCTGAGGGGACACAGATTGACTCCTGGACACATGGACCTGGGAAAAGCGAGAATACCTTGGGGAAGTGGGGAAGGGAGAATATCTGAGGCGGACAGATGGACTCCTGGACACATGAACCTGGGAAAGAAGGAGATACTGGTTGCTGAGGCAGACCTTGGGAAAGTGGGGAAGGGAGAATATCTGAGGGGACACAGATTGACTCCTGGACACAAGGACCTGGGAAAGAAGGAGATACTGGTTCCTGAGGCAAACCTTGGGAAAGTGGGGAAGGGAGAATATCTGAGGCGGACAGATGGACTCCTGGACACATGGACCTGGAAAAGAAGGAGATACTGGTTGCTTAGGCAGACCTTGGGAAAGTGGGGAAGGGAGAATATCTGAGGGGACACAGATTGACTCCTGGACACATGGACCTGGGAAAAGCGAGAATACCTTGGGGAAGTGGGGAAGGGAGAATATCTGAGGGGACACAGATTGACTCCTGGACTCATGGACCTGGGAAAAGCGAGAATACCTTGGGGAAGGGGGAATATCTGAGGCGGACTTGGGAAAGTAGGAGATACTGGTTGCTGAGGCAAACCTTGGGAAAGTGGGGAAGAGAGAATATCTGAGGGGACACAGATTGTCTCCTGGACACATGGACCTGGGAAAGAAGGAGATACTGGTTGCTTAGGCAGACCTTGGGAAAGTGGGGAAGGGAGAATATCTGAGGGGACACAGATTGACTCCTGGACACATGGACCTGGGAAAAGCGAGAATACCTTGGGGAAGGGGGAATATCTGAGGCGGACCTGGGAAAGAAGGAGATACTGGTTGCTTAGGCAGACCTTGGGAAAGTGGGGTAGGGAGAATATCTGAGGGGACACAGATTGACTCCTGGACACATGGACCTGGGAAAGAAGGAGATACTGGTTGCTTAGGCAGACCTTGGAAAAGTGGGGAAGGGAGAGTATCTGAGGGGACACAGATTGACTCCTGGACACATGGACCTGGGAAAAGCGAGAATACCTTGGGGAAGTGGGGAAGGGAGAATATCTGAGGGGACACAGATTGACTCCTGGACACATGGACCTGGGAAAGAAGGAGATACTGGTTGCTTAGGCAGACCATGGGAAAGTGGGGAAGGGAGAACATCTGAGGGGACACAGATTGACTCCTGGACACATGGACCTGGGAAAAGCGAGAATACCTTGGGGAAGTGGGGAAGGGAGAATATCTGAGGGGACACAAATTGACTCCTGGACTCATGGACCTGGGAAAAGCGAGAATACCTTGGGGAAGGGGGAATATCTGAGGCGGACCTGGGAAAGAAGGAGATACTGGTTGCTTAGGCAGACCTTGGGAAAGTGGGGTAGGGAGAATATCTGAGGGGACACAGATTGACTCCTGAACACATGGACCTGGGAAAGAAGGAGATACTGGTTGCTTAGGCAGACCTTGGGAAAGTGGGGTAGGGAGAATATCTGAGGGGACACAGATTGACTCCTGGACACATGGACCTGGGAAAGAAGGAGATACTGGTTGCTTAGGCAGACCTTGGGAAAGTGGGGAAGGGAGAATATCTGAGGGGACACAGATTGACTCCTGGACACATGGACCTGGGAAAAGCGAGAATACCTTGGGGAAGTGGGGAAGGGAGAATATCTGAGGGGACACAGATTGATTCCTGGACACATGGACCTGGGAAAAGCGAGAATACCTTGGGGAAGGGGGAATATCTGAGGCGGACCTGGGAAAGAAGAAGATACTGGTTGCTGAGGCAAACCTTGGGAAAGTGGGGAAGGCAGAATATCTGAGGGGACACAGATTGACTCCTGGACACATGGACCTGGGAAAGCAACCAGTATCTGGTTGCTTAGGCAGACCCTGGGAAACTGGGGAAGGGAAAATATCTGAAGCGGACAGATGGACTCCTGGACACATGACCCTGGGAAAGGAGATACTGGTTGCTTAGGCAGACCTTGGGAAAGTGGGGAAGGGAGAACATCTGAGGGGACACAGATGGACTCCTGGACCTGAGGAAAGCATCAAAAACACAGTAAGTGGGTGGGTGGACCTTAAAGACGAACCACTGGCCTCCACGTGGCAAGGTCTGGTAACTCAGAGATAACTCTGAGGATGACAGTGGTCGCAAATAATAATGACAATTTTGATTTCTTAGCATTTCAGGTAAGCTTAAATTTTTTATTAGAGATGATGTGTAGGATGATGTCGAAGAATTGAGACACTTATGCAACGTATGAGAATGTTTATTGAAATGTTTCGCCACACAGTGGCTTCATCAGTCCAATACAAAGCCGGAAGGAGGAGTTTGAGGTAATCAGTCTGTCACAGCATAGGGCCAAAGAGGTGACTTATATACTGCAGTGGAAGCAGGAGGAGGCGGGATCACAGTGGGACCTGCCACTAGTGTCAGTAGGTCTTCGTCTGAAGGTTGGAATGAAGTTAAAATTCTTCATGTATCCTCTGATACAATGACAAAATGATAAGCGTTGATATATAAAAAAAAATATCTAAAAATGTTTTAGATGGTAGCATAAGAAAGTCGCATAATTGATGGTGGTGATGTGATTGATGGTGATGATGTGATTGATGGAGATGATGTGATTGATGGTGATAATGTGACTGATGGTGATAATGTGTTTGATGATGTGATTGATGGTGATAATGTGTTTGATGATGTGATTGATGGTGATGATATGTGTGAACGACATCATCAAATGAATGGTTTTGAAAAGGGTCAGGTTGAAGAATTGAGACACTTATGCAACGTATGGGAGACTTTACTGAAGAAACGTTTCGCCACACAGTGGCTTCATCAGTCCAATACAAAGTCGGTTTTCGAAACCATTCATCACGTCTGTCAGACACTACAACATCACGGGATTTTGATACAGAGAATTCTTCAACACTTGTCCAACCTTTGGACGAAGACCTACTTACACTAGTGGCAGGTCCCACTGTGATCCCGCCTCCTCCTGCTTGGTCTCACCTGACTGCAGTATATAAGTCACCTCTCTGTGTGCTGTACTTCCTACAAGAGTGATGGACTGAGCACATCGACTCCAGGCTGAGGGACTGATTACCTCAAACTCCTTCTCTCCTTATACCTTCCTGCTTTGTATTGGACTGGAGAAACGTTTCTTCAGTAAAGATTCCCATGCGTTTCATGTCTCAATTCAACTTGTCGGATTTCAGAACCATTCATTGGATGATGTCGTTCATACATATCATCACCATCAATCACATCATCATCAAACACATCATCACCATTAATTATGCGACTTACTTATACTACCATCTAAAAACTTTTTATATATTTTTTTTATATATCAAGGCTTATCATTTTATTATTGTATCATAGGATGCATGGAGAATTTTAACCTCAGTTCAGCTACCTATTCTTCAGTCTGGAGAGTTGAGGAAAGGTTAGAATACCAACACCATGGTCACGTTATCTTCAAAGAATTTTAAAGATCATGATTTTGCTTAATTTTTAATTTTTGATGAATACAGAACATGTCTGGGCATGTTATCTTTGTCTCCATCCTCCGCACGGGATTACTAACATAAACTTAGTCTTCTATGTATTTTTCACCTAACTGAGTGAATTTGGTTGAGATATTCCTTCAAGGAATAGAGAACATCTCTAAGTGTAAATAGTCCAGATCTTCATCAAACTAGTTAAAAACAGCAAAAAGGAATGAAGAGATTTTAGTGTGGAAGTGGTGAGAGTGTAGTGTGGAAGTGGTGAGAGTGTAGTGTGGACCTGGTGAGAGTGTAGTGTGGACCTGGTGAGAGTGTAGTGTGGACCTGGTGAGAGTGTAGTGTGGACGTGGTGAGAGTGTAGTGTGGACCTGGTGAGTGTGTAGTCTGGACCTGGTGAGAGTGTAGTGTGGACCTGGTGAGAGTGTAGTGTGGACCTGGTGAGAGTGTAGTGTGGACCTGGTGAGAGTGTAGTGTGGACGTGGTGAGAGTGTAGTGTGGACCTGGTGATAGTGTAGTGTGGACGTGGTGAGAGTGTAGTGTGGACCTGGTGAGAGTGTAGTGTGGACCTGGTGAGAGTGTAGTGTGGACGTGGTGAGAGTGTAGTGTGGACGTGGTGAGAGTGTAGTGTGGACCTGGTGAGAGTGTAGTGTGGACGTGGTGAGAGTGTAGTGTGGACCTGGTGAGAGTGTAGTGTGGACCTGGTGAGAGTGTAGTCTGGACCTGGTGAGAGTGTAGTGTGGACGTGGTGAGAGTGTAGTGTGGACCTGGTGAGAGTGTAGTGTGGACGTGGTGAGAGTGTAGTGTGGACCTGGTGAGAGTGTAGTGTGGACCTGGTGAGAGTGTAGTGTGGACCTGGTGAGAGAGTAGTGTGGACGTGGTGAGAGTGTAGTGTGGACCTTGTGAGAGTGTAGTGTGGACCTGGTGAGAATGTAATGTGGACCTGGTGAAAGTGTAGTGTGGACCTGGTGGGAGAGTAGTGTGAACCTGGTGAGAGTGTAGTGTGGGCCTTGTGAGAGTGTAGTGTGGACCTGGTGAGAGTGTAGTGTGGACCTGGTGAGAGTGTAGTGTGGACTTGGTAAGAGTGTAGTGTGGACCTGGTGAGAGTGTAGTCTGGACCTGGTGAGAGTGTAGTGTGGACCTGGTGAGAGTGTAGTGTGGACGTGGTAAGAGTGTAGTGTGGACCTGGTGAGTGTGTAGTCTGGACCTGGTGAGAGTGTAGTGTGGACCTGGTGAGAGTGTAGTGTGGACCTGGTGAGAGTGTAGTGTGGACCTGGTGAGAGTGTAGTGTGGACGTGGTGAGAGTGTAGTGTGGACCAGGTGAAAGTGTAGTGTGGACGTGGTGAGAGTGTAGTGTGGACCTGGTGAGAGTGTAGTGTGGACCTGGTGAGAGTGTAGTGTGGACGTGGTGAGAGTGTAGTGTGGACGTGGTGAGAATGTAGTGTGGACCTGGTGAGAGTGTAGTGTGGACGTGGTGAGAGTGTAGTGTGGACCTGGTGAGAGTGTAGTGTGGACCTGGTGAGAGTGTAGTCTGGACCTGGTGAGAGTGTAGTGTGGACGTGGTGAGAGTGTAGTGTGGACCTGGTGAGAGTGTAGTGTGGACGTGGTGAGAGTGTAGTGTGGACCTGGTGAGAGTGTAGTGTGGACCTGGTGAGAGTGTAGTGTGGACCTGGTGAGAGTGTAGTGTGGACCTGGTGAGAGTGTAGTGTGGACCTGGTGAGAGTGTAGTGTGGACCTGGTGAGAGTGTAGTGTGGACCTGGTGAGAGTGTAGTGTGGACCTGGTGAGAGTGTAGTGTGGACCTGGTGAGAGTGTAGTGTGGGCCTGGTGAGAGTGTAGTGTGGACCTGGTGAGAGGGTAGTGTGGACCTAGTGAGAGTGTAGTGTGGACTTGGTGAGAGTGTAGTGTGGACCTGGTGAGAGTGTAGTGTGGACCTGGTGAGAGTGTAGTGTGGACCTGGTGAGAGTGTAGTCTGGACCTGGTGAGAGTGTAGTCTGGACCTGGTGAGAGTGTAGTCTGGACCTGGTGAGAGTGTAGTCTGGACCTGGTGAGAGTGTAGTCTGGACCTGGTGAGAGAGTAGTGTTGACCTGGTTAGAGAGTAATCTGGACCTGGAGAGAGTGTAGTGTGGACCTGTTGAGTGTAATCTGGACCTGGTGAGAGTGTAGCGTGGACCTGGTGAGAATGTAGTCTGGACCTGGTGAGAGAGTAGTGTGGGCCTGGTGAGAGTGTAGTGTGGACCTGGTGAGAGAGTAGTGTGGACCTGGTGAGAGTGTAGTGTGGACCTGGTGAGAGTGTAGTGTGGACCTGGTGAGAGTGTAGTGTGGACCTGGTGAGAGTGTAGTGTGGACCTGGTGAGAGTGTAGTGTGGACCTGGTGAGTGTAGTGTGGACCTGGTGAGAGTGTAGTGTGGACCTGGTGAGAGTGTAGTGTGGACCTGGTGAGAGTGTAGTGTGGACCTGGTGAGAGTGTAGTGTGGACCTGGTGAGAGTGTAGACTAGACCTGGTGAGAGTGAAGTGTATACCTGGTGAGAGTGTAGTGTGGACCTGGTGAGAGTGTAGTCTGGACTTGGTGAGAGTGTAGTGTGGACCTGGTGAGAGTGTAGTGTGGACCCGGTGAGAGTGTAATCTGGATCTGGTGAGAGTGTAGTGTGGACCTGGTGAGAGTGTAGTCTGGACCTGGTGAGAGTGTAGTGTGGACCTGGTGAGAGTGTAGTGTGGACCTGGTGAGAGTGTAGTGTGGACCTGGTGAGAGTGTAGTGTGGACCTGGTGAGAGTGTAGTGTGGACCTGGTGAGAGTGTAGTCTGGACCTGGTGAGAGTGTAGTGTGGACCTGGTGAGAGTGTAGTGTGGACTTGGTGAGAGTGTAGTTTGGACCTGGTGAGAGTGTAGTGTGGACCTGGTGAGAGTGTAGTGTGGGCCTGGTGAGAGTGTAGTGTGGACCTGGTGAGAGTGTAGTGTGGGCCTGGTGAGAGTGTAGTGTGGACCTGGTGAAAGTGTAGTGTGGACCTGGTGAGAGTGTAGTGTGGGCCTGGTGAGAGTGTAGTGTGGACCTGGTGAGAGTGTAGTGTGGACCTGGTGAGAGTGTAGTGTGGACCTGGTGAGAGTATAGTGTGGGCCTGGTGAGAGTGTAGTGTGGACCTGGTGAGAGTGTAGTGTGGACCTGGTGAGAGTGTAGTGTGGACCTGGTGAGAGTGTAGTGTGGGCCTGGTGAGAGTGTAGTGTGGACCTGGTGAGAGTGTAGTGTGGACCTGGTGAGAGTGTAGTGTGGACCTGGTGAGTGTATAGTGTGGGCCTGGTGAGAGTGTAGTGTGGACCTCGTGAGAGTGTAGTGTGGACCTGGTGAGAGTGTAGTGTGGACGTGGTGAGAGTGTAGTGTGGGCCTGGTGAGAGTGTAGTCTGGACCTGGTGAGAGTGTAGTGTGGACCTGGTGAGAGTGTAGTGTGGACCTGGTGAGAGTGTAGTGTGGGCCTGGTGAGAGTGTAGTCTAGACCTGGTGAGAGTGTAGTGTGGACCTGGTGAGAGTGTAGTGTGGACCTGGTGAGAGTGTAGTGTGGACCTGGTGAGAGTGTAGTGTAGACCTGGTGAGAGTATAGTGTGGACCAGGTGAGGGTGTAGTGTGGACCTGGTGAGAGTGTAGTGTATACCTGGTGAGAGTGTAGTCTGGACCTGGTGAGAGTGTAGTGTATACCTGGTGAGAGTGTAGTCTGGACCTGGTGAGAGTGTAGTGTGGGCCTGGTGAGAGTGTAGTGTGGACCTGGTGAGAGTGTAGTGTATACCTGGTGAGAGTGTAGTCTGGACCTGGTGAGAGTGTAGTGTGGGCCTGGTGAGAGTGTAGTGTGGACCTGGTGAGAGTGTAGTCTGGACCTGGTGAGAGTGTAGTGTGGGCCTGGTGAGAGTGTAGTGTGGACCTGGTGAGAGTGTAGTGTGGGCCTGGTGAGAGTGTAGTGTGGACCTGGTGAGAGTGTAGTCTGGACCTGGTGAGAGTGTAGTCTGGACCTGGTGAGAGTGTAGTGTGGACCTGGTGAGAGTATAGTGTGGACCTGGTGAGAGTGACAACACAGGTCACCGTCCCCACAATGTGGCTACAGTTCTTTGTACTCAGTCACTTTGAAGGAGGTGTCTCATCGGTGAAGAGATCTTGATCCAGAGATTTGGAGTTTCTCTCCACTTCCTTCTTTCGAATCTGATTTCCTCCTATTCATCAAGCATTACGCATTTATTGCTCAACACATTTCATAAAAATCTTCCCGGTTAATTAACATCAATGTTCGTACCACCACCTCTGGTATAACATAAATCAACAAATCGTGGGTGGTTAATGGGTAGCAGAAATTATGGCTGGTTGATGGTAACTATCGGTTTCTTCTTTCTGTTGTAATATGCACATTAATATTAAAAAATGTCTTGTAAATTATCGATGTTCAGTGTTCACATGTCTGTGCTTTCCTCAGTGATTATAATGACTGTTAATTTTTCTGGTGTTTCCTTTCCACTTGACATGGATAAGCAGCTTAGAATTCTTTCCCTGTAAGTCAGGTTTGTAAGTTAGGTTTGTCAAGGTGACCTCTTCTTGACTAGAGGAAGATATTTTTTCAGCTACTCTGCTTGGGGAACAATTATGAAATGTAGACTTAGACTGAACACAAAAACAAAACAAACCCACTCGATGGTTTAAAAAAAAAATGTGAAGAACGTATGAAGTTATGAGGGACCTATGAGACATCATACAATGAAGTTATGAGGAACCTATGAGACATCATATAATGAAGTTATGAGGGACCTATGAGACATCATACAATGAAGTGATGAGGAACCTATGGGTCACCATACATAAGTAGTGTGAGAGACCCTTGAGTAAAAGCGTAGAAAGTTTGTGTTTAACCAGTAAATACTTGATTTAAGACAAGATTTTCTTAATCCAGAAACAAACAAATTGAACACAGGGTTTTCTTAAGAAATTCAAGCTAGGTGGAAAATTTTCTTGACTTTATTCTCACATACAATATTGATCTGGTACATAAATAACAAAAAGGCACAATACCGTGACTGGAACGATACACAAATAACCCGCACATAAAAGAGAGAAGCTTACGACGACGTTTCGGTCCGACTTGGACCATTGACAAAGTCAGTGTGACTTTGTCAATGGTCCAAGTCGGACCGAAACGTCGTCGTAAGCTTCTCTCTTTTATGTGCGGGTTATTTGTGTATTGATCTGGTACAGATCACGTACTGAACGCGTTATGAGCCAGAACACACACAGAATTGATTTGATGGGTGATTGATGATGAGTTGCTGTTGATGATGAGTTGCTGTTGGTGAGTTGTGGTGATGGATAGTTTATAGTGAGTTGAGGTAATTGATGGTTGATGGTGAGTTGTGGCGACGAATGGTTGATAGTGAGTTGTGGAGATGAATGGTTAATAGTGAGTCGAGATGATGAACGATGTATACTGAATTGAGGTGATGGATGGATTATGCCGACATTTGGTGATGGATGGTGTACAATGAGTTGTAATTATGGATTTGTTTATAGTGAGTTGTGGCGATAGATGGTTGATGATGAATTGTGGAGAAGAATGACTGATGATGAATAGAAATTTTCAGAGTTAATGCTGATTTGTAGTAATGGATAAATAATGAATTCCTTGCTTCTGTCTTTAATCTCGTGTATGTACATCGTGGTAAAGTATGATAGAAAAAACCCAGCTTCGTGATGAATTGTGTTGGTGTTGTCTAACCTGGTCTCTTCTTCCACTAGGTTTTGTCTTGAGTTTGATGTGATCTGCACCCAGGCATCAGACGAGCCTGGCCCCAAGAAGGACTTTGGGAGTATAACAACACTGGGAACTTATCAAAGGTATATCCCCTACCAGGCTGTCCATATTTCTGATCAGATGAGTGAAGTCTTCCACCTCAGTTGGTTCTGCAATCTTCGTCTGAACTTATTCGTCTGATTTATTGAGGTGACTAAGCTGATTTGAATAACTATAGACCAATATCTAACTTACCACTGCTCTCTAAAATCTTTGAAAAATTAATTCATAGAGGGATCTATTCTTACCTAGATCAGTCACAACATATTAAACCCCTGTAAGTTTGGATTCAGGAATAATAAAAGCACAAATGATGCTATCATACACATGCTAGAACTAATATATACCGTCCTCGAAAAGAAAGAAATCCCGCTGAGAATTTTCACTGATTTACGTAAAGCTTTTGATACAATCGACCATGAACTGTTGTACACTATGGTATAAGAGGCCACTCCCTCAATTACCTAAAGTCATACCTTAGTACCAGAAGCCAATATGTGTACACAAATGGTGCAAACTCTTCCACACAACCGATCACAGTAGGAGTCCCACAGGGAAGTGTCCTTGGACCACTCCTCTTTCTCATCTACATCAATGACCTACCGAATGCATCACAGCTACTCAAACCCATATTATTTGCAGATGACACTACATATGTCTTCTCCCACCCAAACCCAGTCATACTGGCCAACATTGTCAATGCCGAATTGCAGAAAGTTTCTGCCTGGATGATGACTAGTAAACTTACCCTGAATACTGATAAAACCTATTTCATTCAGCTTGGAGACAAAGTTGCAAATGTTCCACTTGACATAACGCTAAACGGATCACCTCTCACAAGACTCACAGAGGGAAAATTCTTAGGAATTTTTCCTCTGTAAGACTTGTGAGTAGCCTCTTGTGAGTGAGCCTCTTGACAGTAGCCTCAAGTTCCAGACACATATACAACAAATCACCCAAGAAATCTCTAAGGTACTATGTTCCACAATCAGCTCTCCTGGCACTGTACCATTCACTCATCTACCCATATCTCACATATGGAATTTGTGCGTGGGGATCAACAACATTAAATCACCTAAGATCACTAATAACCCAGCAAAAGGCAGCAGTCAGAATGATAACAAATCCCACTCCCGACAGCATACTCCACCAATTTTCAAAAGTCTAAATCTGCTCACCATAAAGAACATCCATGCCTATTCATGTACCTACTACATACACAGAACAATACACGCAAACATAAACCCTCCACTCAAACTTCTCATCAACCTTAACAGGACACACGACCATAACACAAGACACAGATCTCTTTTTGATGTACCCCGTGTCCATATCACACTGTGTAAAAACTCTATGCACATAAAGGGCCCTAAAATTTGGATTCCATTACCAGGAAATACTAAAGTAACCCGGGCTGAAAATCAATTTAAGACTCTTCTCAAAAGCCACTTAATCACCCTAGACGAAATGCTCAATACTCAATATTCCCATAATATAATTTCAATATTTACTTTTCAACCTATTGTCCATTGTCGACAGGAATATAATTGAATCATGTTTCACAAAAAGAGTTTTTGAATATATGAATATATCCTTTGGTTTATATAAATTAGATTCACTTATAATTAATAGAACTACTGTGCAACTACAATAAATTTATTTAGTGTTAAGTAGTCAGTCAGACAATAAATTAAGTCGGCCCATAATGCCTAGGCATAATAGAAGTTCTCTTTGAACTGGAACCCATTATTGTAAATACATAATCTCAATGTACTACTTGCAAAGAAATAAATAAATTTGAATTTGAATTTGAATTATAATTTTCATCTAGCCGGAAAGTGAAGAAACAAAATATAATGCACAAAAAAGCCGCACATAGGAGAGAGAACAGCTTATGACGACGTTTCGGTCCGACCTGGACCATTTACAAAATTTAACATCTATCAAAGCATTCTGTGCCTTCACCTTGTGAATATATTACGCTGTTTTCAGTTAGTTTAAACAATCTGTCTTCATGCCTCAGGTGAGAGAATTCCATTTTAATTTCTACCCAAGGGGTTTACTAATTCCATTAAACCCCAGGTCTGCACTTCCATTAATCCATAGGCAAAATGATTCCACTTCCATTAACTCCCGTCTCTTCTCTGGAAAGGGTTTTTAAATCTTCCATTACACCACAGTTAAACTTAAGGAAAGGCGTTTCAGAATTGCGGAAAGGGGATTCGATCTCCCAGTAACCCCAAGGAAAGAGGATTTAATTGCCCGGTAAACTAATGAGGGTTCATTAATCCATTACCTCCAAGGAAAGGAGTGCACCCTTCTCCATTATTCTTCAGGAAAGATTCTCCAGTTACCATTACCCTCGTGGTACAGGATCCAACTCTTCACAACATCAGGAATCCTCCAGCCTTCTCCTCGCTGCAACATTCATCACCCACGCTTCACACCCATATAAGAGCGTTGGTAAAACTATACTCTCATACATTCCCCTCTTTGCCTCCAAGGACAAAGTTCTTTGTCTCCACAGACTCCTAAGTGCACCACTCACTCTTTTTCCCTCATCAATTCTATGATTCACCTCATCTTTCATAGACCCATCCGCTGACACGTCCACTCCCAAATATCTGAATACGTTCACCTCCTCCATACTCTCTCCCTCCAATCTGATATTCAATCTTTCATCACCTAATCTTTTTGTTATCCTCATAACCTTACTCTTTCCTGTATTCACCTTTAATTTTCTTCTTTTGCACACCCTACCAAATTCATCCACCAATCTCTGCAACTTCTCTTCAGAATCTCCCAAGAGCACAGTGTCATCAGCAAAGAGCAGCTGTGACAACTCCCACTTTGTGTGTGATTCTTTATCTTTTAACTCCACGCCTCTTGCCAAGACCCTCGCATTTACTTCTCTTACAACCCCATCTATAAATATATTAAACAACCACGGTGACATCACACATCCTTGTCTAAGGCCTACTTTTACTGGGAAAAAATTTCCCCTCTTTCCTACATACTCTAACTTGAGCCTCACTATCCTCGTAAAAACTCTTCACTGCTTTCAGTAACCTACCTCCTACACCATACACTTGCAACATCTGCCACATTGCCCCCCTATCCACCCTGTCATACGCCTTTTCCAAATCCATAAATGCCACAAAGACCTCTTTAGCCTTATCTAAATACTGTTCACTTATATGTTTCACTGTAAACACCTGGTCCACACACCCCCTACCTTTCCTAAAGCCTCCTTGTTCATCTGCTATCCTATTCTCCGTCTTACTCTTAATTCTTTCAATTATAACTCTACCATACACTTTACCAGGAATGGAGACTACTATTACCATTACCCACAATTAAATGGGAATTTTCAGAATTATCCGATAAGAAAAAGAGTTCCATTACCATTACCACACAGTCAAGAGTGTTCCACTACCACTGCCACAGGTGAGGAAGTTCTCTCTATCATTACGCAGGGATGAGTAGCACAGGGGTGAGTAGCACAGGGGTGAGTACCACAGGGTGAATTCCACAGGGGGTGAGTGCCACATGGGTGAGTACCACAAGAGTACCACGGGGGTGAGTACCACAGGAATGAGTACCCCGGGGGTGAGTACCCAGGGGTGAGTACAACAGGGGTGAGTTAGACAGGGGGTGAGTACCGCAGGGGGTTGAGTTCTACAGGGGATGAGTACCACAAGGGTGAGTGCCAGGTGTGGAAGTTGCCACCACCATAACTCCATGTCAGTAGGCGGTGTGACGTCTTGTAACTACTACTCTCCTGCCGCCAGTGTGTGTGTGTGTGTATACTCACATATTTTTACTCACCTATTTGTGGTTTCTGGGGCCGAGACTCAGCTCCTGGCCCTGTGTCTTCACTGATTGCTGCTAGGTCATCTCTCTCCCTGCTCCATGAGCTTTATCATACCTCGTCCTAAATCAATGAATGGTTCCTGCCTCCACTACCTCACTTGTTAGACTATTCCACTTACTGACTACTCTATGGCTGAAGAAATACTTCCTAACATCCCTTTGACTCATCTGAGTTTTCAACTGTGTCCCTTCTGTGGAACATCCGTCTCTGTCTACCTTGTCTATTCCACGCAGTATTTTGTATGTTATCATATCTCCCCTAACCCTCCTGTTTTCCAGTGTTGTCAGGCCAATTTCCCTTAACCTTTCTTCGTAGGACATTTCATTCCCTTTAGCTCTGGAACTAACCTTGTCGCAAACCTTTGCACTTACTTTAATTTCATGACATGCTTTACCAGGTGTGGGTTCCAAACTGGTCCTGCATACTCCAGTATGGGCCTGACGTACACGGTGTACAGTGTCTTGAACAATTTCTTATTAAGGTATCGGAACGCTGTTGTCAGGTTTGCCAGGCACTCATATGCTGCAGCAGTTATCTGGTTGATGTGTGCTTCCGGAGACGTGCTCGGTGTTATACTCACCCCAAGATCTTTCTCCTTGAGTGAGGTTTGCAATCTTTCGCCACCTAGCCTATAGTCTGTCTGCGGTCTTCTCTGCCCTTCCCCGATCTTCATGACTTTGCATTTGGCGGGGTTAAATTCGAAAAGCCAGTTGCTGGATAAAGTGTTCAACCTTCCAGGTCTCTTTGAAGTCCTGCCTGGTCCTCATCTGATTTAATTCTCCTCATTAACTTCACATCATCTGCAAACAGGGACACTTCTGAGTCTATCCCTTCCATCATGTCGTTCACATATACCAAAAATAGCACTGGTCTTAGGACAGACCCCTGTGGGATCCCGCTCGTCACAGATGCCCACTGATACCTCTTCACGTACCATGACTCGTTGTTGCCTCCCTGTCAGGTATTCTCTGATCCATTGCAGTGCCCTTCCTGTTATACCCGCCTGATCCTCTAGTTTCTGCACTAATCTCTAGTGAGGAACTGTGTCTATGGCCTTCTTGCAGTCCAAGAAAATGCAATCAACCCACCCTTCTCTCTCGCGTCTTACTTCTGTTACTTTGTCATAAAACTCCAGAAGGTGTGTGACACAGGATATGCCTTCCATGAATCCGTGCTGGATGTCGTTTAAACTCTTGTTCCGTTTCAGGTGCTCCACCACTCTCCTCCTGATAATCTTCTCCATAACTTTGCATGCTATACACGCCAGTGGCACTGGTCTACAGATTAGTGCCTCTTTTCTGCCTCCTTTTTTAAATATGGGAAATACATTTGCCGTCGTTCATACCTCAGGTAGTTGCTCAGTTTCAAGGGATGTGTTGAAGATTGTGGTTAGTGGCACACACAGCGTTTCTGCTCCTTCTCTAAGGACCCATGGGGAGATGTTGTCCGGTCCCATTGCCTTTGAGGTACCAAGGTCACTTAGCAATTTCTTCACATCCTCCATGAAAGCTGGCTGCCTTGGATCAAAACGTCTAGCGTGAGCTGGGCGCCAAGGTATTGGTCCAGTGTGGTGAGGATTGTAATATATATATATATATATATATATATATATATATATATATATATATATATATATATATATATATATACATATATATATATATATATATATATATATATATATATATATATATATATATATATATATATATATATATATATATATTATATATATATATATATATAGGCCGAATAGGCAGAACTTGCGATCTTGGCTTAAATAGCAACACTCATCTTGCCATATAGGACAAGTGAAAATTTGTGTATGCAATAATTTCGCCAAAATCGTTCTGAACTTAACGAAAAAAATATATTTCACTGTGTTTGTTTAGTATTAAATTATTGTAAACAAATCTAAAATATATTTAGTTGGGTTAGGCTAAAATAAATTGCGCTTATTATAATAAGGTTAGGTAAGTTTTCTAAGTTCCTTTTGGTGCAAAATTATAAATTTTTACTTCAACATTAATGAAAAAAATATATCTTTAAACGTATAAGAGAAAATTTTACAAAAGGACTCCATTTTAAATGAGTTGTTGCTAATTGACCAGTTTTACATATTCGGCACGACATATATATATATATATATATATATATATATATATATATATATATATATATATATGTATATATATATACATATGTATATATATATATACATATATATATATATTTTATTTTTATTATTATCACACCGGCCGATTCCCACCAAGGCAGGGTGGCCCGAAAAAGAAAAACTTTCACCATCATTCACTCCATCACTGTCTTGCCAGAAGGGTGCTTTACACTACAGTTTTTAAACTGCAACATTAACACCCCTATATATATATATAATATATAATTATATAATATATAATATATATAATTATATATATATATATATATATATATATATATATATATATATATATATATATATATATATATATATATATATATATATATATATATATATATATATATATATATATATATATATATATATATATATATATGTATATATAGGATGGGGTCCACCTCTGGTGTAAATTGTGGGACCCACAGCCTCGGAGAAGTGGATAAAAAGGCTTCAAGGAAAAATATTTGGATTTCTTCCTGAAGCCGTTTGAATATTCCACTTCCCCTACCACCCCATGTTTTCATATTTATTTTTTTTTACTAATAGGAATATTTTATTACATAATATGGTACAGAAGATTTAAGAGATACATTATTGATATAAAGGTGGAATATACGGTACATGTTGTTACGTGTGTATCACTGATTATAAGGCGAAAATCTCATCCAGCTCCTCAGAGCTGGGGTGTGTGCCCAAAATACAGCATGCATTACCCCTTTGAACAGCCGCACTGAGCCGCTGGAACAGAAAACTAGCTGCCCTGGGATCCCTAGTTACCCTGATGAGTCTTTTTCCCAGCTCCTTAAGGAATTTAGATGCACTCTTTCCCCATGAGCCAAGGGTCTCTGAGCCTATGGGAACAAACATATAATAATGGGCAAGTTCTCCATATTTTCTAGACTTTTGGGACTCCCTGAAGCTGGCAGCTGCCCCTCCTTCCTCCCTGGTGTATTGGAGATAGGTATCAGCCAAGGTAGATGCACATGTATAGTCCCACACCACCTGCTTCCCATCTGTCCAGGCTTGAAGGGTGATACCATCTGGATGCTTCTGGCTGCCATCAGATCTGCATAGTTGGGGTGGCTCCCTTACTGCTGGGCATCCAGCTGTTGTGAGGCTCCTCTTGATAATGTTATTAACCTCCTCATATCTTGCAATCTTTCCCTCGGATTTACGGCACACAAGACCATGGCACCCGAATCGGTCTGCTGCTTCACTGCCACAAATACACCTGTGTTCGGCGAGAATAGGGGCGGCAAGTCGAAGGGCAACACCGATGCGGATGGTCTGTGGGTCGAGACGTGTGCCAAGGCTGGAGTTGGGAACAGCCAACAGAAAGTCCCCAGCATGAGGGGCTCTCACTGCCAGGAGGCGGGCTCTATCCTTCCCTGACACACTCTGAAGCATTGTTGAGGCAATATTTTCCACTATTGGACCATCCCAGTGCGACTGTTTGTAGTTGTTGGGGGGAGCAGGTCTGGCTCCAGAGCCCGTTAGATTATCCCAGATCATTGCTCCGTCAATGAATATGTATATATATATATATATATATATATATATATATATATATATATATATATATATATATATATATATATATATATATATATATATATATATATATATATATGTATATATATATATATATATATATATATATATATCTCTTTATATATATATATATATATATATATATATATATATATATATGTATTTATATATATATATATTTACATATATATATATATGTATTTATATATATATATATTTATATATATATATGTATTTATATATATATATATATTTATATATATATATATATATAGGTATATATATATATATATATATAAATATATATATATATGTCTTTATATATATATATATATATATATATATATATATATATATATATATATATATATATATATATATATATATATATATATATATATATATATATTCAATAAGATCACAGTAAACAGGTGATTTCTAGTTCTGCCGGCGGGCCTGCTGTCTCGCGTCAGGTGTTTCTTTATTGTGGGATCTGATAGTGAGGTGTGGGCAACCCTTTTATATACCTTCCTTTGATGCTTTACTTTCATTGTTCCTTGATAATGTGAGTAGTCAAGAAAGCGATTTGAACTTCTCTATTCTTTCACAGTGGTTGTTTTGCATGAATATATATATATATATATATATATATATATATATATATATATATATATATATATATATATATATATATATATATATATATATATATATATATATATATATATATATATATATATATATATATATATATATATATATATATATTTATATATGTCGTGCCGAATATGTAAAACTGGTCAATTAGCAAGAACTCTTTTAAAATTAAGTTATTTCTAAAATTTTCTCTTGTACGTTTAAAGATATATTTTTTTAAATAATGTTAATGTAAAAAAATTTCATTTTGCTCCAAAAGAATCTTAGAAAACTTACCTAACCTTATTATAACAAGAACAATTTATTTTAGCCTAACCCAGCTAAATATATTTTAGATTTATTTACAATAATTTAATACTAAACAAACACAGTGAAATATATTTTTTTCGTTAGGTTCAGAATGATTTTGGCGAAATTATTGCATACACAAATTTTCGCTTGTCCTATATGGCAAGATGAGCGTTGCTATTTAGGCCAAGATCGCAAGTTCTGCCTATTCGGCACGACATATATATATATATATATTTATATATATATATATATATATATATATATATATATATATATATATATATATATATATATATATATATATATATATATATATATATCAACACACACATACACACAGTTTAGTATTTATTGAATGTGTAACATACAATGACTCAATATCGGAAGAATTCCTCTGAAACTACTATAGCTACTGAACCATAGTGACTTGAGCCTTGTTAGGGGGAAACATGAAGACTGTTGTAGCTACTGAAGCATTGTACAGAAGTTACGTCGGCATAATAGGTTGTAGCATTTCACTACATTTTCTCGTTTGTAAACAGACAAGAATAACTAAAACAATTAGTATTGCATCTGTACACAAGTCTGTATACAACCAAGAACACTACACTGACTTACAGTAACAACACTACACTGACTTACAGTAACAACACTACACTGACTTACAGTAACAACACTACACTGACTTACAGTAACAACACTACACTGACTTACAGTAACAACACTACACTGACTTACAGTAACAACACTACACTGACTTACAGTAACAACACTACACTGACTTACAGTAACAACACTACACTGACTTACAGTAACAACACTACACTGACTTACAGTAACAGCACTACACTGACTTACAGAAACAACACTACACTGACTTACAGTAACAACACTACACTGACTTACAGTAACAACACTACACTGACTTACAGTAACAACACTACACTGACTTACAGTAACAACACTACACTGACTTACAGTAACAACACTACACTGACAGTAACAACACTACACTGACTTACAGTAACAACACTACACTGACTTACAGTAACAACACTACACTGACTTACAGTAACAACACTACACTGACTTACAGTAACAACACTACACTGACTTACAGTAACAACACTACACTGACTTACAGTAACAACACTACACTGACTTACAGTAACAACACTACACTGACTTACAGTAACAACACTACACTGACTTACAGTAACAACACTACACTGACTTACAGTAACAACACTACACTGACTTACAGTAACAACACTACACTGACTTACAGTAACAGCACTACACTGACTTACAGAAACAACACTACACTGACTTACAGTAACAACACTACACTGACTTACAGTAACAACACTACACTGACTTACAGTAACAACACTACACTGACTTACAGTAACATGTAACAACAACACAGTAACACAATATAGACACACATGAAATGGTATTGTAACATATAAAACAGTTTAGTAACACATCAAACAATAACATAAAACAGTATAGTAACACATAAAAGAGTAGAGTGACAAATAAAACAGTATAGTGACATCTAAAACGGTAAAATGAGAGATAAAACAGGATAGTGGCAAATAAAATATTATAGTAACAAATAAAAGAGTTAGTTGATATATAAAACAGAATAGTGATACAGAAGAACAGTAAAGTTCAATAACACAAATGAACAATACAGTACAGTAACACAGAAGAACAGAACAGTAACACAGAAGAACAGTACAGTAAAAGAAGAACAGTAGAGTAATACAGAAGAACAGTACAGTACAGTAACACAGAAGAACAGAACAGTAACACAGAAGAACAGTACAGTAAAAGATGAACAGTACAGTAACACAGAAGAACAGAACAGTAACACAGAAGAACAGTACAGTAACACAGAAGAACAGAACAGTAACACAGAAGAACAGTACAGTAAAAGATGAACAGTACAGTAACACAGAAGAACAGAACAGTAACACAGAAGAACAGTACAGTAAAAGAAGAACAGTACAGTAATACAGAAGAACAGTACAGTACAGTAACACAGAAGAACAGAACAGTAACACAGAAGAACAGTACAGTAAAAGATGAACAGTACAGTAACACAGAAGAACAGAACAGTAACACAGAAGAACAGTACAGTAACACAGAAGAACAGAACAGTAACACAGAAGAACAGTACAGTAAAAGATGAACAGTACAGTAACACAGAAGAACAGAACAGTAACACAGAAGAACAGTACAGTAAGAGAAGACCAGTACAGTAACACAGAAGAACAGTACAGTACAGTAACACAGAAGAACAGAACAGTAACACAGAAGAACAGTACAGTAACACAGAAGAACAGAACAGTAACACAGAAGAACAGTACAGTAAAAGATGAACAGTACAGTAACACAGAAGAACAGAACAGTAACACAGAAGAAGAGTACAGTAAGAGAAGACCAGTACAGTAACACAGAAGAACAGTACAGTACAGTAACACAGAAGAACAGTACAGTAACACAGAAGAACAGAACAGTAACACAGAAGAACAGTGCAGTAAAAGATGAACAGTACAGTAACACAGAAGAACAGAACAGTAACACAGAAGAACAGTACAGTAACACAGAAAAACAGTACAGTAAGAGAAGACCAGTACAGTAACACAGAAGAACAGAACAGTAACATAGAAGAACAGAACAGTAACACAGAAGAACAGTACAGTAAAAGATGAACAGTACAGTAACACAGAAGAACAGAACAGTAACACAGAAGAACAGAACAGTAACACAGAAGAACAGTACAGTAAGAGAAGACCAGTACAGTAACACAGAAGAACAGAACAGTAACATAGAAGAACAGAACAGTAACACAGAAGAACAGTACAGTAAATGATGAACAGTACAGTAACACAGAAGAACAGAACAGTAACACAGAAGAACAGAACAGTAACACAGAAGAACAGTACAGTAAGAGAAGACCAGTAGAGTAACACAGAAGAACAGCACAATAACACATAAGAACAGCTCAGTAACACAGAAGAACAGTATAGTAACACAGAAGAAATGTACATTAACACAGAAGAACAGTAAAGTAACACAGAAGAACAGTACAGTAACACAGAAGAACAGTAAAATAATACAAAAGAACAGCTCAGTAACACAGAAGCACAGTACAGTAACACAGAAGAAATGTACAGTAACACAGAAGCACAGTACAGTAACACAGAAGAAATGTACAGTAACACAGAAGAACAGTAAAGTAACACAGAAGAACAGTACAGTAACACAGAAGAACAGTACAGTAACACAGAAGAACAGTACAATAACACATAAGAACAGCTCAGTAACACAGAAGAACAGTACAGTAACACAGAAGAAATGTACAGTAACACAGAAGAACAGTAAAGTAACACATAAGAACAGTACAGTAACAGAAGAACAGTACAGTAACACAGAAGAAATGTACAGTAACACAGAAGACCAGTACAATAATACATAAGAATAGCTCAGTAACACAGAAGCACAGTACAGTAACACAGAAGAAATGTACAGTAGCACAGAAGAACAGTACAGTAACACAGAAGAAATGTACAGTAGCACAGAAGAACAGTACAGTAACACAGAAGAAATGTACAGTAACACAGAAGAACCGCAAAGTAACAGAACAGTACAGTAACACGTAAGTACAGTAACTCAGAAGAAAAGTAAAGTAACAGAACAGTACAGTAACACGTAAGTACAGTAACACAGAAGAACAGTACAATAACACAGAAGAACAGAACAGTAATACAGTACAGTAATACAGAAGAACAGTAATGTAGGGGATAACTTTCTGGAATCGCTACAGCGACTGATATTGATCAAGTTACTTTAATATTAACTCTGGAGAGTCCATTAATGTTGTTCCTCTTTACGTTAATGAACAATATGAACAACACTGCTGGTCAAACTTTTGGTTAATGTTAACTCTGGTGAATGAAGAGAAATATGAACACTACCGTGACTCCATCAGGGTGGCTGGAGTGGGAATAACACCACTGTGACTACTGTCAGGGAGGCTGGAGTGGGAATAACACAACTGTGACTACTGTCAGGGTGGCTGGAGTGGGAATAACACCACTGTGACTACTGTCAGGGTGGCTGGAGTGGGAATAACACCACTGTGACTACTGTCAGGGTGGCTGGAGTGGGAATAACACCACCGTGACTACTGTCAGGGTGGCTGGAGTGGGAATAACACCACCGTGACTACTGTCATGGAGGCTGGAGTGGGAGTAACACCACGGTGACTACTGTCAGGGTGGCTGGAGTGGGAATAACACCACCGTGGCTACTGTCAGGGTGGCTGGAGTGGGAATAACACCACCGTGGCTACTGTCAGGGTGGCTGGAGTGGGAATAACACCACCGTGGCTACTGTCAGGGTGGCTGGAGTGGGAATAACATCACTGTGACTACTGTCAGGGTGGCTGGAGTGGGAATAACACCACTGTGACTACTGTCAGGGTGGCTGGAGTGGGAAAAACACCACCGTGGCTACTGTCAGGGTGGCTGGAGTGGGAATAACACCACCGCGGCTACTGTCAGGGTGGCTGGAGTGGGAATAACATCACTGTGACTACTGTCAGGGTGGCTGGAGTGGGAATAACACCACTGTGACTACTGTCAGGGTGGCTGGAGTGGGAAAAACACCACCGTGGCTACTGTCAGGGTGGCTGGAGTGGGAATAACACCACCGCGGCTACTGTCAGGGTGGCTGGAGTGGGAATAACACCACCGTGGCTACTGTCAGGGTGGCTGGAGTGGAAATAATACCGCCATGGCTACTGTCAGGGAGGCTGGAGTGAGAATAACACCACCGTGGCTACTGTCAGAGTGGCTGGAGTGGGAATAACACCACCGTGGCTACTGTCAGGGTGGCTGGAGTGGGAATAACACCACCACGGCTACTGTCAGGGTGGCTGGAGTGGGAATAACACCACCATGGCTACTGTCAGGAAGGCTGGAGTGGGAATAATACCGCCGTGGCTACTGTCAGAGTGGCTGGAGTGGGAATAATACCGCCATGGCTACTGTCAGGGTGGCTGGAGTGGGAATAACACCACCGTGACTACTGTCAGGGTGGCTGGAGTGGGAATAACACCACCGTGACTACTGTCAGGGAGGCTGGAGCGGTAATCACACCACCGTGACTACTGTCAGGGAGGCTGGAGTCGTAATCACTCCAACGTGACTACTGTCAGGGAGGCTGGAGTGGTAATCACACCACCGTGACTACTGTCAGGGTGGCTGGAGTGGGAATAATACCGCCATGGCTACTGTCAGGGTGGCTGGAGTGGGAATAATACCGCCGTGGCTACTGTCAGGGTGGCTGGAGTGGGAATAATACCGCCGTGGCTACTGTCAGGGTGGCTGGAGTGGGAATAATACCGCCGTGGCTACTGTCAGGGTGGCTGGAGTGGGAATAACACCACCGTGGCTACTGTCAGGGTGGCTGGAGTGGGAATAACACCACCGTGGCTACTGTCAGGGTGGCTGGAGTGGGAATAACACCGCCGTGACTACTGTCAGGGAGGCTGGAGTGGGAATAACACCGCCGTGACTACTGTCAGGGAGGCTGGAGTGGGAATAACACCACCGTGGCTACTGTCAGGGAGGCTGGAGTGGGAATAATACCGCCGTGGCTACTGTCAGGGTGGCTGGAGTGGGAATAATACCGCCGTGGCTACTGTCAGGGAGGCTGGAGTGGGAATAACACCACCGTGGCTGCTCTCAGGGTGGCTGGAGTGGGAATAACCCCTCCGTGACTTCTGTCAGGGTGGCTGGAGTGGGAATAACACCACCGTGACTACTGTCAGGGAGGCTGGAGTGGGAATAACACCACCGTGACTACTATCAGAGGCTGGAGTGGAATAACACCACCGTGACTACTGTCAGGGGCTAGAGTGGAATAACACCATCGTGACTTCTATCAGGGGCTGGAGTGGAATAACACCACCGTGACTACTATCAGGGGCTGGATTAGAATAACACCACCGTGACTTCTATCAGGGGCTGGAGTGGAATAACACCACCGTGACTACTATCAGGGGCTGGAGTGGAATAACACCACCGTGACTACTATCAGGGGCTGGAGTGGAATAACACCACCGTGACTACTATCAGGGGCTGGAGTGGAATAACACCACCGTGACTACTATGAGGGGCTGGAGTGGAATAACACCACCGTGACTACTATCAGGGGCTGGAGTGGAATAACACCACCGTGACTACTATCAGGGGCTGGAGTGGAATAACACCACCGTGACTACTATCAGGGGCTGGAGTGGAATAACACCACCGTGACTACTATCAGGGGCTGGAGTGGAATAACACCACCGTGACTACTATGAGCGGCTGGAGTGGAATAACACCACCGTGACTACTATCAGGGGCTGGAGTGGAATAACACCACCGTGACTACTATCAGGGGCTGGAGTGGAATAACACCACCGTGACTACTATCAGGGGCTGGAGTGGAATAACGCCACCGTGATTACTATCAGGGGCTGGAGTGGAATAACACCACCGTGACTATCAAGGGCTGGAGTGGAATAACATCACCGTGACTACTAACAGGGGCTGGAGTGGAATAACACCACCGTGACTACTATCAGGGTGGCTGGTGTGGGAATAACACCACCGTGACTACTGTCAGGGTGGCTGGTGTGGGAATAACACCACCGTGACTACTGTCAGGGAGGCTGGAGTGGCAATAACACCACCGTGACTACTATCAGGGAGGCTGGAGTGGCAATAATACCACCGTGACTACTGTCAGGGAGGCTGAAGTGGTAATCACACCACCGTGACTACTGCCAGGGAGGCTGGAGTGGCAATAACACCACCGTGATTACTGTCAGGGTGGCTGGAGTGGGAATAACACCACCGTGACTACTGTCAGGGTGGCTGGAGTGGAAATAACACCACCGTGACTACTGTCAGGGAGGCTGGAGTGGCAATAACACCACCGTGACTACTGTCAGGGTGGCTGGAGTGGGAATAACACCACCGTGACTACTGTCAGGGAGGCTGGAGTGGCAATAACACCACCGTGACTACTGTCAGGGTGGCTGGAGTGGCAATAACACCACCGTGACTACTGTCAGGGTGGCTGGAGTGGGAATAACACCACCGTGACTACTGTCAGGGAGGCTGGAGTGGCAATAACACCACCGTGACTACTGTCAGGGTGGCTGGAGTGGGAATAACACCACCGTGACTACTGTCAGGGTGGCTGGAGTGGGAATAACACCACCGTGACTACTGTCAGGGAGGCTGGAGCGGTAATCACACCACCGTGACTACTGTCAGGGAGGCTGGAGTCGTAATCACTCCAACGTGACTACTGTCAGGGAGGCTGGAGTGGTAATCACACCACCGTGAATACTGTCAGGGAGGCTGGAGTGGGAATAACATCACCGTGACTACTGTCAGGGAGGCTGGAGCGGTAATCACACCACCGTGACTACTGTCAGGGAGGCTGGAGTCGTAATCACTCCAACGTGACTACTGTCAGGGAGGCTGGAGTGGTAATCACACCACCGTGAATACTGTCAGGGAGGCTGGAGTGGTAATAACACCACCGTGACTACTGTCAGGGAAGATGGTTGACGCTTTAGAATCCAAATTAGCAATTTCTGAATTATAAGTAACAATATTTGAAATAATGAAATTATTATAATAAAAATAATAATAATAAAATTATTATTTGCGACCACTGTCGGCCTCAGAGTTATCTCTGAGTTACCAGACCTTGCCACGTGGAGGCCAGTGGTTCGTCTTTAAGGTCCGCCCCCCCTCGCCTTCCCCAGGTTCATGTGTCCAGGAATTCATCCGTGGGCCCCCGGATGTCTCCTCTTTCTCAGTTCCCTAAGGTCAGCCTCACCTCTCTTTCTCTCTCTGCCTTCCAGCCTCAGCCTTCCCCAGGTTCATGCATCCAGGAATCCATCCGTCCGCCGCCGGATGTTTTCCCTTCCTCACTTCCCCAACGTCAGCCTCACGAACCTGTATTCTTGCTGTCCCCAGGTTCATGTATCCAGGAATCCATCCGTCTACCGCCAGATGTCTTTCCTTTCCCACTTCCCCAAGGTCAGCCTCAACTGAATGTATTCATGCTTTTCCCAGGTTCATGTGTCCAGGAATCCATCCGTCTACCGCCAGATGTCTTTCCTTCCCCTCTTCCCCAAGGTCAGCCTCAACTGAATGTATTCATGCTTTTCCCAGGTTCGTGTATCCAGGAATCCATCCGCTCGCTCCCGGATGTTTTCCCTTCCCCACTTACCCAAGGTCTGCCTCAACAACAACCTTCCCCAAGTTCATGTATCCAGGAATCCATCCGTTCGCTCCCGGATGTCTTCCCTTCCCCACTTACCTAAGGTTAGCGAGTTAGGTCAGTGCCTTCCCCGGATCAGTGTCTCCAGGAGTCCACTTGGTGTCACCTCAGGTGGACTCCCTTCCCCACTCAACCAGAGTCAGCGGTATTCTTGCCTTCCCCGGGTTCATGTGTCCAGGAATCCATCCGTCTACCGCCGGATGTCTTCCCTTCCCCACTTTCCCAAGGTCAGCCTCAACTGAATGTATTCATGCTTTCCCCAGGTTCGTGTATCCAGGAATCCATCCGTTCGCTCCCGGATGTCTTCCCTTCCCCACTTACCCAAGGTCTGCCTCAACAACAACCTTCCCCAAGTTCATGTATCCAGGAATCCATCCGTTCGCTCCCGGAAGTCTCCCCTTCCCCACTAGGTCGGCGGTGCCTTCCTTGGATCAGTGTCTCCAGGAGTCCACTAGTGTCACGTCAGGTGGACTCCCTTCCCCACTTCCCCAGAGTCAGCGGTTGCCACCCCTAGTGACCTTGCTGGATGGAAACTTGGTCTACGGTAGAGACTGTCCAGGTGGGTGGAATTACTGGAGGGGACACACAGAAAACTGCGTCCAGTAATTACATCCACCAAGACAGTCTGGAACCGTAGACCAGCTGGACGAGACGAAGCTCGCTTACAGCTCGACCACCAGGGAGAGGCTAGCTAAAGAAAATTTGGAATTCCTTTTATATTACACTATGAATTTATACTTTACTTATTTATCAGTTTAAAAGTATTTGTGAGCGGTTTATTTAATAGAAATGAATGGCCAAGTGTTGATGAATTGATCCACCTCCATCAAAACTGTATTAAATATTAAACTGTTTTCATGTTCATATGTTTATTCGTCTTTTGCATTTCACACTCAGAAGCTAACAAGCTCACAAACATACGCGTATGCAAGTATTTTCACATACATACGCTTCAACACACGCACCTTACGCATACACCATTACACATGCACTTGCATGCATAAAAAAACACACATACAATCCAATGTGTTAGAAATACGCAAAAATTCAAGCAACACTGTACACAATTTTCTTCTCTCACTCTAACATGTATGATGTCACACATATATAAACACACATATATCACTCGACACTCCTGCCATGAACACTCATGCGCACATACATGTGTACACATTCTCATAGACATATTTGTACTCGTCCACATGATGGTTAAAATTAACAATGTAGTAGAGGCTACGTAAGAGAAATAAGGAAATATTAATGTACTTCAATATTCAGAATATATATGTTATTATATGTTACTATATATGAATGAATGTAATGCTTACGTGTTATTTTGTATGTGTGTCATATGTACATGTTGTGTACACACACAACACACATGTTGTGTACACATGTGTACACACACATGGGTACTTATTCATATATGTTATAATTTATGAATGAGTATGTTTACGTAATGTGTATGAGTGTCACGTGTCCATGTTATTGTGTATTAATGTGTATGGCTGAGTGAAATGTTTAGATATTGTTGTGTGTTGATGAGTGTCAAATGCGAATCTCTAAATCTCCTCCATGAAAACTGTAACAAATTTATAATAATCTCTGTTTCTCGTATCTAGTAAATAAAATTGGAGGTTGCAGATGGAATCAATTGTAAATACATGCATATATACATACATACGTGCACGTTTATATATACATTGTCTCAAAGTCCACAGCAGGACTCTAACCTGCGTGTATATATATATATATATATATATATATATATATATATATATATATATATATATATATATATATATACATATAGATAGATATATATAAGTGTTCTTCACTTACATAATTCAGTGTTTACACATGATCCACATATTTCATTCACTTTCTGAATTCACACTCTTTTTTGTTACACATATTTTGTCTTTTCCATCACTTCATTGATCATAATTCTGACATACACTTTACATTATAATTATTACACTCTTTTAATTTTTTTTCCTTTTCTTCTTTAATAAACATTATGAACACAGTCATGAATTATTGCAGTAATTTATTACAACTGCGTCACACACTTCATTCTTAATACATTTTAAATTTCCTATAATTTCATTTTCTTTAATAATATGGAATGAGGGTTACAGTATTTTGATGAAATATTTTGGGAAAAGATGAAAATATGTGAAGAAGTGACTGACTTGAGAGGTTTATTGTTCAGACAAAAATGATATTCTTATAAATAATTTTAATAAATACTTTGTTAAGAAGAATTATTTATTATATAAGTCTCTCAGTTTTCTCGCAAACTCTTCTTTCACCTCTTTATTAATGAAGTAAAAAATAAAATATTCACAGCCACAGATGTAAAAATAAAAACTTTCTGGATGGTTTGATCTGTTGACAATAAGAATTTTGGTGGTGGCTGCCACAACCTGGCCAGTACGACTGTGTGTTGCCACAACCTGGCCAGTACGACTGTGTGTTGCCACAACCTGGCCAGTACGACTGTGCTGCCACAACCTGGCCAGTACGACTGTGTGTTGCCACAACCTGGCCAGTACGACTGTGCTGCCACAACCTGGCCAGTACGACTGTGTGTTGCCACAACCTGGCCAGTACGACTGTGCTGCCACAACCTGGCCAGTACGACTGTGCTGCCACAACCTGGCCAGTACGACTGTGTGTTAATGTCTCCCATACTGTTGTTATGTACTGTGATGTATCAGTGTTAACATATATTGCACACTGAATGTTGTGGTGCACTATGTTGCAGAGATATATTGCACAAAGTCAGTGAGTAATGAAAAAGACACAATTGTAGAAAGGAACTATTGAATGAATCAGTTTGTTTCACAGGTGAAAGTTCCTCTCTGTTGTTATGTGTTTTTTCACCACCATCGTTGTGTTGTGATGTGTATAAAGTCTGTCTGATACACCAGAGTTAATAACACTCTATGTAAACTGTCTGGTAAATACCTGGTAGATATGTGTGATACGCTGAGATACACACACACACACACACACACACACACACACACACACACACACACACACACACACACACACACACACACACACATTCCAGTGTATATCTGTGTATGGTTTAAAGTAAATTCTGAGCATAGAAGACTTATTGGCAGGATTCTTTTCTTAGGATTCTGTCGGTAGGATTCAAGTGTATCAGACTGGATGATAGAGGAAGAATACCACTGAAAGGATTGTTACCAGAAGACTATTAGTAGAAGACCTCTGGTAGGTTTCTGCTGGAAATATAGTGCTGGCAGGACTCTGTTGGTAAAACACTTTAGGTAGCGGTTCGTTTGTGTTACAAAACTCGTCTTCTTAAACTTCTCCAAAGTATGGTATTGCAAAGTAAAGTATTGCAATAATAATTCGGGACTGCAAAACAAATAACTAAAATTTAAAACCTTTACTAGTAAAGTTTAGCTGAGTATATATACTTATATAATGTTAAGACCACGTACATAAAATGAGGATTTTAACACCTACACTTCTCTTGGTATGTACAAAAAATATATAACTTCATTAACTATAAAGATCCAGATGAACCAGCATATTAATATAAATAAATCAACCTTATAAGTTCAGACTTTGTACTATCTTCATCAATTATATCAACCACAAGATAACCTACAATGGTTACGAAGACTTATTCAGTCAGCTGAACCACTAATTCACAGCATAACTTATAATAGCTTTGACCACAATATAAAACTGAAGAGCCGACAAGGCTTATTCAGTTAACTGAACCATTAATCCACCTTAGTATGGATAACTCGAAAGTGACAGACTTAATAGAGGAAATCAACTAAAAAAGTAAATCGACCACCGGAGAGAGAACTTGATATGTCTCTTATGAGAGGTCAGAGGGTATGAGTGAGATTTGTTCCCTTGACTCTATTCAGACCCAGACTGACCTGAGGTCACTCCTCCAAGCCTTACAATACCTTATGACACCTGTACTACACTGGCGGTGCAAAGAACCACCAGACACTAACAACCTAACGCCAGTTAGCCAGGTTGTTACTCACATTGAAGCGCCTCTCACTTACAATAAATATCCTACCTATCTACCTAGCTAAGAATATAAAGGCAGATAATACTATAAAGCACAATATCTTCATTTTAGCTATTAATAATGCCATCGGCAATATAGTATTAAGAGAATCAGAAAATATATGCATACAACATTAATTATTAACCTTGAGTCCAAGCAGAGGACGCAACAGTTTGTTATGTATAAAATGAATCAAGTCAGCTGGTATTATACGTCTGTGTGATGGTGGTGTCTCCATCCAGATTATTACTTCAGCGACTTTTTCTTCAGTTCCTTCCTGGTGGGAAAGATAATTTTGTCTCTTTTTGTAACATCGCAGATGTAAACGGTGCAGATGCTTCCTCTAGTAAATTAATGATGGACGATTTATGTGAGCGAACACAGGAAAGGTGACCATTATCATTAAATGGCTGTGTCTTCTTTCATCCGCAGCAAAACAGTACTCGATAATAATAAAGCTGGCAACGACGAATATATCCCAAGAAGTAAAGAATGGCACCAAGCCCAGCAGCTTGACACCAACTGCTAATGAAATGGTGACCAATAGAAAATTCGCTCTGCAGATAAACTAGAACTGGGAGGCAGTGATATTGTTCTTAAAATTAAGAATATTGTAGTATTGTTCTTAAAATTAAGAATATTGTAGTATTGTTCATAAAATTAAGAATATTGTAGTATTGTTCTTAAAATTAAGAAACACAGAACTATAAGATTTCCTGGAATGATTGATGTCATTTGATGTGGGATATACGGGGACACTTTGAGGAACAAATAACAGTGAGAGGAAGGTCAAAGGATGATTTTGAAAAATACATTATATTAATTAAGAAAATAAAAAAAGAAAAATACGGTTAACAGTATTACAATGTTATTAACTATCACTTATTTAGTTAACTGGAGTGAAGAGATATTACAAGATATATGTAAATCAGTCAGATCAAGGAGTACATTTTATAGTCAGTGATAATTTCAGCAGTGACAGAGGCTGGTTGAAATTTTAAGATACTAATCAACATCTCAGTGATATAAGACCTACAAATACATGACTAGTGGAGGAAGGGAAGGTATGGACGATACTGTTAAAGGAAGAGTGAGTGAAGAAGCAGTGGTGACACAGGAGGGACACGATATTTTATATTTATTCTCACACAACAACACACGCATTACGAAGGGTGTCGTAATTGCTTCCTTTTTTAGGGTCTTACTTATCACCATTTAACATTTTTCATAAGAGTGCAGTTATATATGCAACGTTTTCTACAATCTACATTACGGTCAGACTGAGGCTCAACATAGCACAAGATCACACTAACGCAACACCACAAAATTAATGTGCTTCAGTAATGTAAATAAAGTTACTTAAATTTAAGCTAACCAAAAATATATTGGGAAGGCTTAGACTAAATTACATTACTGTTATATTAATTTTAGTTTAAGTTGCTAGGTTAGCTTTGGTACACAATAAATAAATGTATAATCATAATACGATAACTCATAAAAAATACACCTATCAGTGAATAAAACAAAAACTCGGATGATCTGTTGTTGGGCAGCTAGGCCTGTTAAACTGGCTGTTGTTAGGCAGCTAGGCCTGTTAAAATAGAACTCAAAGTAGCGAAATTGAGGCAGCATAAACTGCGCCTAGACTGCTAACTTTGTGCTGCTATAAAGTAATGGTATAAAACAGAGATTTAATGGAACATGATAAAGTCAACACAGGAGTTTTATCTCGTCACAGATCAGTTTGTCTTGATGACGTCACTGTTAGGGGCGAAATCGTTAATAAAAAATCACATTATAACAAATTTGAAGAATGAGACACTTGTTCAATATTTGGGAATTATTATTGAGGAAATGTTTCACCAGCCAGCGGCTTCTTCAGTCCAATACAGAGAAGAACTGTGGAAGTTGAGGAGTTTGTAGTAATCAGTCCCTCAGCCTGGAATTAATGTGTTCAGCCCAGGCTGAGGGACTGATTACCTTACACTCCTCATCTCCCACACATCTTCTCTGCACTGGACAGAAGAAGTCTCAGGTTTACAAAACGTTCCCTCAATAAAGATTTCCAAATGTTACAAACTGTCTCCTTCTTTAACTTTGGTTTTCTAAACTATTTATATCATAACGAATTTGTCTCTTTATTAACCAGGTTTGAGTGATATTCAAAGATATATGACAAGAGATAAATTTAATAATTAAAACTTATAGGAATTTCATAAAAATTATCGTAATCTAGTTCTCAGTGGTGAAGCTGTTTTCTCTAGTTCATCATTCTTATCAAAGTGAATTACATTGGAAGTAGAGCATTTCTTACCTTAAAAAATACGCAGATACTCCCACCACACCCAGTCATCCAACCACCACCACCACCACCACCAGCGCTAATACAACACCCAGTCATCCAACCACCACCACCACCATCACTAATACAACACCCAGTCATCCAACCACCATCACCAGCACTAATACAACACCCAGTCATCCAACCACCACCACCACCATCACTAATACAACACCCAGTCATCCAACCACCATCACCAGCACTAATACAACACCCAGTCATCCAACCACCACCACCACCAGCACTAATACAACACACGGTCATCCAACCACCACCACCACCATCAGCAATAATACAACTCCCAGTCATCCAACCACCACCACCAGCACTAATACAACACCCAGTCATCCAACCACCACCACAACCACCAGCACTAATACAACACCCGGTCATCCAACCACCACCACCACCATCAGCAATAATACAACTCCCAGTCATCCAACCACCACCACCACCAGCACTAATACAACACCCAGTCATCCAACCACCACCACCACCACCACCAGCACTAATACAACACCCAGTCATCCAACCACCACCACCACCATCAGCAATAATAGAACACCCAGTCATCCAACCACCACCACCAGCACTAATACAACACCCAGTCATCCAACCACCACCACCACCACCAGCACTAATAAAACACCCAGTCATCCAACCACCACCACCACCAGCACTAATACAACACCCAGTCATCCAACCACAACCACCACCAGCAATAATACAACACCCAGTCATCCAACCACCACCACCACCAGCAATAATACAACACCCAGTCATCCAACCACCACCACCACCAGCACTAATACAACACCCAGTCATCCAATCACCACCACCAGCACTAATAAAACACCCAGTCATCCAACCACCACCACCACCAGCACTAATACAACACCCAGTCATCCAACCGCCACCACCACCAGCAATAATACAACACCCAGTCATCCAACCACCACCACAACAAGCACTAATACAACACCCAGTCATCCAACCACCACCACCACCAGCAATAATACAACACCCAGTCATCCAACCACCACCACCACCAGCACTAATACAACACCCAGTCATCCAACCACCACCACCAGCACTAATAAAACACCCAGTCATCCAACCACCACCACCACCAGCACTAATACAACACCCAGTCATCCAACCACCACCACCACCAGCACTAATACAACACCCAGTCATCCAACCACCACCACCATCAGCAATAATACAACACCCAGTCATCCAACCATCAACAACACTAATACAACACCTAGTCATCCAACCACCAACAACGCTAATACAACACCCAGTCAACCAACCACCACCACCATCAGCAATAATAAAACACCCAGTCATCCAACCACCAACAACACTAATACAACACCCAGTCAACCAACCGCCACCACAACCAGCGCTCATACAACACCCAGTCATCCAATCACCACCACCACCAGCACTAATAGAACACCCAGTCATCCATCCACTAACAACACTAATACAACACCCAGTCATCCAAACACCAACAACACTAATACAACACCCAGTCATCCAACCACCAACAACACTAATACAACACCCAGTCATCCAACCGCCACCAGCGCTAATACAACACCCAGTCATCCAACCACCAACAACACTAATACAACACCCAGTCATCCAATCACCACCACCACCAGCACTAATACAACACCCAGTCATCCAACCACCACCAGCACTAATACAACACCCAGTCATCCAACCGCCACCAGCGCTAATACAACACCCAGTCATCCAACCACCAACAACACTAATACAACACCCAGTCAACCAACCGCCACCACCACAAGCGCTAATACAACACCCAGTCATCCAACCACCACCACCACCACCAGCAATAATACAACACCCAGTCATACAACCACCACCACCACCACCAGCAGCACTAATACAACACCCAGTCATCCAACCACCACCACCATCAGCAATAATACAACACCCAGTCATCCAACCACCAACAACACTAATACAACACCCAGTCAACCAACCACCACCACCATCAGCAATAATAAAACACCCAGTCATCCAACCACCAACAACACTAATACAACACCCAGTCAACCAACCACCACCACCATCAGCAATAATAAAACACCCAGTCATCCAACCACCAACAACACTAATACAACACCCAGTCATCCAACCACCACCAGCACTATTACAACACCCAGTCAACCAACCGCCACCACCACCAGCGCTCATACAACACCCAGTCATCCAATCACCACCACCACCAGCACTAATACAACACCCAGTCATCCAACCATCACCACCATCAGCAATAATACAACACCCAGTCATCCAACCACCAACAACACTAATACAACACCCAGTCAACCAACCGCCACCACCACCAGCACTAATACAACACCCAGTCATCCAGCCACCCCCACCATGAGCAATAATACAACACCCAGTCATCCAACCACCAACAATACTAATACAACACCCAGTCAACCAACCACCACCACCATCAGCAATAATACAACACCCAGTCATCCAACCACCAACAACACTAATACAACACCCAGTCAACCAACCGCCACCACCACCAGCGCTCATACAACACCCAGACATCCAATCACCACCACCACCAGCACTAATACAACACCCAGTCATCCAACCACCACCAGCACTAATACAACACCCAGTCATCCAACCGCCACCAGCGCTAATACAACACCCAGTCATTCAACCACCAAGAACACTAATACAACACCCAGTCAAACAACCGCCACCACCACAAGCGCTAATACAACACCCAGTCATCCAGCCACCACCACCACCAGCACTAATACAACACCCAGTCATCCAACCACCACCACCACCATCACTAATACAACACCCAGTCATCCAACCACCATCACCAGCACTAATACAACACCCAGTCAACCAACCACCACCACCATAAGCAATAATAAAACACCCAGTCGTCCAACCACCAACAACATTAATACAACACCCAGTCAACCAACCGCCACCACCACCAGCGCACATACAACATCCAGTCACCCAATCACCACCACCACCAGCAATATTAAAGACCCAGTCATCCATCCACTAACAATACTAATACAACACCCAGTCATCCAAACACCAACAACACTAACACAACACCCAGTCATCCAACCACCACCACCACCAGCACTAATACAACCCCCAGTCATCCAACCACCACCACCACCACCAGCACTAATAAAACACCCAGTCATCCAACCACCACTACCACCAGCACTAATACAACACCCAGTCATCGAATCACCACCAACACCAGCAATAATAAAACACCCAGTCATCCATCCACTAACAACACTAATACAACACCGTCATCCAAACACCAACAACACTAATACAACACCCAGTCCTCCAACCACCAACAACACTAATACAACACCCAGTCATCCAACCGCCACCAGCGCTAATACAACACCCAGTCATCCAACCACCAACAACACTAATACAACACCCAGTCATCCAATCACCACCACCACCAGCACTAATACAACACCCAGTCATCCAACCACCACCAGCACTAATACAACACCCAGTCATCCAACCGCCACCAGCGCTAATACAACACCCAGTCATCCAACCACCATCAACACTAATACAACACCCAGTCAACCAACCACCACCCCCACCAGCAATAATACAACACCCAGTCATCCAACCACCACCACCAGCACTAATACAACACCCAGTCATACAACCACCACCACCACCACCAGCAATAATACAACACCCACTCATCCAACCACCACCACCATCAGCAATAATACAACACCCAGTCATCCAACCACCACCACCCAGTCAACACCCAGTCATCCAACCACCACCACCATCAGCAATAATACAACACCCAGTCATCCAACCACCAACAACACTAATACAACACCCAGTCAACCAACCACCACCACCATCAGCAATAATAAAACACCCAGTCATCCAACCACCACCAGCACTATTACAACACCCAGTCAACCAACCGCCACCACCACCAGCGCTCATACAACACCCAGTCATCCAACCACCACCACCACCAGCACTAGCACAACACCCAGTCATACAACCACCACCACCATCAGCAATAATACAACACCCAGTCATCCAACCACCAACAACACTAATATAACACCCAGTCAACCAACCGCCACCACCACCAGCACTAATACAACACCCAGTCATCCAAACACCACCACAATCAGCAATAATACAACACCCAGTCATCCAACCACCAACAACACTAATACAACACCCAGTCAACCAAACACCACCACCACCAGCGCTCATACAACACCCAGTCATCCAATCACCACCACCACCACCAGCACTAATACAACACCCAGTCATCCAACCACCACCACCACTAATACAACACCCAGTCATCCAACCGCCACCAGCGCTAATACAACACCCAGTCATCCAACCACCAACAACACTAATACAACACCCAGTCAAACAACCGCCACCACCACAAGCGCTAATACAACACCCAGTCATCCAACCACCACCACCACCAGCAATAATACAACACCCAGTCATACAACCACCACCACCACCAGCACTAATACAACACCCAGTCATCCAACCACCACCACCACCATCAGCAATAATACAACACCCAGTCATCCAACCACCAACAACACTAATACAACACCCAGTCAACCAACCACCACCACCATCAGCAATAATAAAACACCCAGTCATCCAACCACCAACAACACTAATACAACACCCAGTCAACCAACCGCCACCACCACCAGCGCTCATACAACACCCAGTCATCCAATCACCACCACCACCAGAAATAATAAAACACCCAGTCATCCATCCACTAACAACACTAATACAACGCCCAGTCAACCAAACACCAACAACACTAATACAACACCCAGTCATCCAACCACCAACAACACTAATACAACACCTAGTCATCCAACCACCAACAACACTAATACAACACCCAGTCATCCAATCACCACCACCACCAGCACTAATACAACACCCAGTCATCCAACCACCACCAGCACTAATACAACACCCAGTTATCCAACCGCCACCAGCGCTAATACAACACCCAGTCATCCAACCACCAACAACACTAATACAACACCCAGTCAACCAACCGCCACCACCACAAGCGCTAATACAACACCCAGTCATCCAACCACCACCACCACCAGCAATAATACAACACCCAGTCATCCAACCACCACCACCACCACCAGCACTAATACAACACCCAGTCATCCAACCACAACCACCATCAGCAATAATACAACACCCAGTCATCCAACCACCAACAACACTAATACAACACCCAGTCAACCAACCACCACCACCATCAGCAATAATAAAACACCCAGTCATCCAACCACCAACAACACTAATACAACACCCAGTCAACCAACCGCCACCACCACCAGCGATAATACAACACCCAGTCATCCAATCACCACAACCACCTGCAATATTAAACACCCAGTCATCCATCCACTAACAATACTAATACAACACCCAGTCATCCAAACACCAAGAACACTAACACAACACCCAGTCATCCAACCACCACCACCACCACCAGCACTAATACAACACCCAGTCATCCAACCACCACCACCACCACCAGCACTAATAAAACACCCAGTCATCCAACCACCACCACCACCAGCACTAATACAACACCCAGTCTTCCAACCACCACCACCACCAGCATTAATACAACACCCAGTCATCCAACCACCACCACCATCAGCAATAATACAACACCCAGTCATCCAACCATCAACAACACTAATACAACACCTAGTCATCCAACCACCAACAACACTAATACAACGCCCAGTCAACCAACCGCCACCACCACCAGCGCTCATACAACACCCAGTCATCCAATCACCACCACCACCAGCAATAATAAAACACTCAGTCATCCATCCACTAACAACACTAATACAACACCCAGTCATCCAAACACCAACAACACTAATACAACACCCAGTCATCCAACCACCAACAACACTAATACAACACCCAGTCATCCAACCGCCACCAGCGCTAATACAACACCCAGTCATCCAACCACCAACAACACTAATACGACACCCAGTCATCCAATCACCACCACCACCAGCACTAATACAACACCCAGTCATCCAACCACCACCAGCACTAATACAACACCCAGTCATCCAACCGCCACCAGCGCTAATACAACACCCAGTCATCCAACCACCAACAACACTAATACAACACCCAGTCAACCAACCGCCACCACCACAAGCGCTAATACAACACCCAGTCATCCAACCACCACCACCACCAGCAATAATACAACACCCAGTCATCCAACCACCACCACCACCAGCACTAATACAACACCCAGTCATCCAACCACCACCACCATCAGCAATAATACAACACCCAGTCATCCAACCACCAACAACACTAATACAACACCCAGTCAACCAACCACCACCACCATCAGCAATAATAAAACACCCAGTCATCCAACCACCAACAACACTAATACAACACCCAGTCAACCAACCGCCACCACCACCAGCGCTCATACAACACCCAGTCATCCAATCACCACCACCACCAGCAATAATAAAACACCCAGTCGTCCATCCACTAACAACACTAATACAACACCCAGTCATCCAAACACCAACAACACTAATACAACACCCAGTCATCCAACCACCAACAACACTAATACAACACCCAGTCATCCAACCGCCACCAGCGCTAATACAACACCCAGTCATCCAACCACTAACAACACTAATACACCACCCAGTCATCCAATCACCACCACCACCAGCACTAATACAACACCCAGTCATCCAACCACCACCAGCACTAATACAACACCCAGTCATCCAACCGCCACCAGCGCTAATACAACACCCAGTCATCCAACCACCAAGAACACTAATACAACACCCAGTCATCCAACCACCAGCACTAATACAACACCCAGTCATCCAACCACTAACAACACTAATACAACACCCAGTCATCCAACCACCACCAGCACTAATACAACACCCAGTCATCCAACCACCACCGGCACTAATACAACACCCAGTCATCCAAACACCACCACACACCACCCAGACATCCAACCACCACCAGCACTAATACAACACCCAGTCATCCAACCACCACCACCACCACCAGCGCTAATACAACACCCAGTCATCCAACCACCACCAGCACTAATACAACACCCAGTCATCCAACCACCACCAGCACTAATACAACACCCAGTCATCCAACCATCACCAGCATTATTACAACACCCAGTCATCCAACCACCACAAGCACTATTACAACACCCAGTCAACCAACCGCCACCACCACCAGCGCTCATACAACACCCAGTCATCCAATCACCACCACCACCAGCACTAATACAACACCCAGTCATCCAACCACCACCACCATCAGCAATAATACAACACCCAGCCATCCAACCACCAACAACACTAATACAACACCCAGTCAACCAACCGCCACCACCATCAGCAATAATACAACACCCAGTCATCCAACCACCAACAACACTAATACAACACCCAGTCATCCAACCTCCACCACCATCAGCAATAATACAACACCCACTCATCCTACCACCAACAACACTAATACAACACCCAGTCAACCAACCACCACCACCATCAGCAATAATAAAACACCCAGTCATCCAACCACCAACAACACTAATACAACTCCCAGTCAACCAACCGCCTCCACCACTAGCGCTCATACAACACCCAGTCATCCAATCACCTCCACCACCAGCACTAATACAAAACCCAGTCATCCAACCACCACCAGCACTAATACAACACCCAGTCATCCAACCGCCACCAGAGCTAATACAACACCCAGTCATCCAACCAACAACAACTCTAATACAACACCCAGTCAAACAACCGCCACCACCACAAGCGCTAATACAACACCCACTCATCCAACCACCACCAGCAATAATACAACACCCAGTCATACAACCACCACCACCTCCAGCACAAATACAACACCCAGTCATCCAACCACCACCACCACCATCAACAATAATACAACACCCAGTCATCCAACCACCAACAACACTAATACAACACCCAGTCATCCAACCACCAACAACACTAATAGAACACCCAGTCAACCAACCACCACCACCATCAGCAATAATAAAACACCCAGTCATCCAACCACAACAGTCAACCAACCGCCTCCACCACCAGCGCTCATACAACACCCAGTCATCCAATCACCTCCACCCCCAGCACTAATACAACACCCAGTCATCCAACCGCCACCAGCGCTAATACAACACCCAGTCATCCAACCAACAACAACTCTAATACAACACCCAGTCAAACAACCGCCACCACCACAAGTGCTAATACAACACCCAGTCATCCAAGCACCACCACCACCAGCAATAATACAACACCCATTCATACAACCACCACCACCACCAGCGCTAATACAACACCCAGTCATCCAACCACCACCACCACCATCAACAATAATACAACACCCAGTAATCCAACCACCAACAACACTAATACAACACTCAGTCAACCAACCACCACCACCATCAGCAATAATAAAACACCCAGTCATCCAACCACCAACAACACTAATACAACACCCAGTCAACCAACCGCCACCACCACCAGCGCTCATACAACACCCAGTCATCCAGTCACCACCACCACCAGAAATAACAAAACACCCAGTCATCCATCCACTAACAACACTAATACAACACCCAGTCATCCAAACGCCACCAGCGCTAATACAACACCCAGTCATCCAACCACCAACACTAATACACAAGTCACAACACCAACAGTATCCAGTCACCACCACCACCAGCACTAATACAACACCCAGTCATCCAACCACCACCAGCACTAATACAACACCCAGTCATCCAACCGCCACCAGCGCTAATACAACACCCAGTCATCCAACCACCAACAACACTAATACAACACCCAGTCAACCAACCGCCACCACCACAAGCGCTAATACAACACCCAGTCATCCAACCACCACCCCCACCAGCAATAATACAACACCCAGTCATCCAACCACCACCACCAGCACTAATACAACACCCAGTCATCCAACCACAACCACCATCAGCAATAATACAACACCCAGTCATCCAACCACCAACAACACTAATACAACACCCAGTCAACCAACCACCACCACCATCAGCAATAATAAAACACCCAGTCATCCAACCACCAACAACACTAATACAACACCCAGTCAACCAACCGCCACCACCACCAGCGATAATACAACACCCAGTCATCCAATCACCACAACCACCTGCAATATTACAACACCCAGTCATCCAAACACCAACACTAATACAACACCCAGTCCTCCAACCACCAACAACACTAACACAACACCCAGTCATCCAACCACCACCAGCACTAATACAAGACCCAGTCATCCAACCAACACCACCACCACCAGCACTAATAAAACACCAAGTCATCCAACCACCACCACCACCAGCACTAATACAACACCCAGTCATCCAACCACCACCACCACCAGCATTAATACAACACCCAGTCAACCAACCACCACCACCATCAGCAATAATACAACACCCAGTCATCCAAACACCAACACTAATAGAACACCCAGTCATCCAACCACCAACAATACTAATACAACACCCAGTCATCCAACCGCCACCACCACCAGCACTCATACAACACCCAGTCATCCAACCACCACCAGCACTAATACAACACCCAGTCATCCAACCACCACCGGCACTAATACAACACCCAGTCATCCAAACACCAACCACACTAATACAACACCTAGTCATCCAACCACCAACAACACTAATACAACACCCAGTCATCCAACCGCCACCAGCGCTAATACAACACCCAGTCATCCAACCACTAACAACACTAATACACCACCCAGTCATCCAATCACCACCACCACCAGCACTAATACAACACCCAGTCATCCAACCACCACCAGCACTAATACAACACCCAGTCATCCAACCGCCACCAGCACTAATACAACACCCAGTCATTCAACCACCACCAGCACTAATACAACACCCAGTCATCCAACCGCCACCAGCGCTAATACAACACCCAGTCATCCAACCACCAAGAACACTAATACAACACCCAGTCAACCAACCGCCACCACCACAAGCGCTAATACAACACCCAGTCATCCAACCACCACCACCACCAGCAATAATACAACACCCAGTCATCCAACCACCACTACCACCAGCACTAATACAACACACAGTCATCCAACCACCACCACCATCAGCAATAATACAACACCCAGATATCCAACCACCAACAACACTAATAAAACACCCAGTCAACCAACCACCACCACCATCAGCAATAATAAAACACCCAGTCATCCAACCACCAACAACACTAATACAACACCCAGTCAACCAACCGCCACCACCACCAGCGCTCATACAACACCCAGTCATCCAATCACCACCACCACCAGCAATAATAAAACACCCAGTCGTCCATCCACTAACAACACTAATACAACACCCAGTCATCCAAACACCAACAACACTAATACAACACCCAGTCATCCAACCACCAACAACACTAATACAACACCCAGTCATCCAACCGCCACCAGCGCTAATACAACACCCAGTCATCCAACCACCAACAACACTAATACAACACCCAGTCATCCAATCACCACCACCACCAGCACTAATACAACACCCAGTCATCCAACCACCACCAGCACTAATACAACACCCAGTCATCCAACCGCCACCAGCGCTAATACAACACCCAGTCATCCAACCACCAAGAACACTAATACAACACCCAGTCATCCAACCACCAGCACTAATACAACACCCAGTCATCCAACCACTAACAACACTAATACAACACCCAGTCATCCAACCACCACCAGCACTAATACAACACCCAGTCATCCAACCACCACCGGCACTAATACAACACTCAGTCATCCAACCACCACCAGCACTAATACAACACCCAGTCATCCAACCACCACCAGCACTAATACAACACCCAGTCATCCAACCACCACCAGCACTAATACAACACCCAGTCATCCAACCACCACCAGCACTAATACAACACCCAGTCATCCAACCACCACCAGCACTAATACAACACCCAGTCATCCAACCACCACCAGCACTAATACAACACCCAGTCATCCAACACCACAGCACTCATACCACCCAGTCACCACCACCACAGCATTATTACAACACCCAGCCATCCAACCACCACCAGCACTATTACAACACCCAGTCATCCAACCACCACCAGCACTAATACAACACTCACTCATCCAACCACCACCAGCACTATTACAACACCCAGTCATCCAACCACCACCAGCACTAATACAACACCCAGTCATCCAACCACCACCAGCACTAATACAACACCCAGTCGTCAACCACCACCAGCACTAATACAACACCAGTCATTCCACCACCACCAGCACTAATACAACACTCACTCATCCAACCACCACCAGCACTATTACAACACCCAGTCATCCAACCACCACCAGCACTAATACAACACCCAGTCATCCAACCATCACCAGCATTATTACAACACCCAGTCATCCAACCACTACCAGCACTATTACAACACCCAGTCATCCAACCATCACCAGTACTATTACAACACCCAGTCATCCAACCATCACCAGCACTATTACAACACCCAATCATCCAACCACCATTAGCACTAATACAACACTCAGTCATCCAACCACTACCACCACCACCAGCACTAATACAACACTAAGTCATCCAACTACCATCAGCACTAATACAACACCCAATAATCCAACCACCACTAGCACTAATACAACACCCAATCATCCAATCACCATCAACACTAATACAACACCAAATCATCCAACCACCACTAGCACTAATACAACACCCAATTATCCAACCACCATCAGCACTAATACAACACCCAATCATCCAACCACCACCACCACTACTAGCACTAATTCAACACCCAGTCATCCAACCACCACCAGCACTAATACAACACCCAGTCATCCGGCCACCTCCACCACTACCAGCACTAATACAACACCCAATCATCCAACCACCACTAGCACTAATACAACACCCAATCATCCAACCACCACCAGTACTAAAACAACTCCCAGTCATCCAACCACCACCAGCACTAATACAACACCCAGTCATCCAGCCACCACCACCACTACCAGCACTAATACAACACCCAATCATCCAACCACTACCAGCACTAATACAACTCCCAGTCATCCAACCATCACTTGCACTAATACAACACCCAGTCATCCAGGCAATACCATCACCATCAGCACTAATACAATACCCAGTTATCTAACCAATACCACTAATACAACACCCACTTATCCAGCCACTACCATTAATACAACACCCAGTTATAAAGCCACCACCACCAGCACTAATATAACATGCAGTCATACAGCCACCACCACCACCACTACCAGCACTAATACAACACCAAGTCATCGAACCACCACCAGCGCTATACAACGTCCAGTCATTCAACCACTACGATCACCACCAGCACTTATACAACAACAAGTCATCCAACCACCGCCACCAACACTTTTAAAACACACAGTCTTCCAGCCACCACCACCACTACTTGCTCTAATGCAACACCCAGTCATCCAACCAACACCAGCGCTAACATCTACTCTTCCAGCCACTATAACCACATCCAGCACTAATGCAACACAGATATCCTGGCCCCTGATGTGGCTGTTGTGCAGCTACATCAAAAGGAAAAAAAAACAGTCATGGGATCAGGTAATCAGACTGAGGAAGGAAGGATTGAGGGAAGATCACAAGAAACGATAAAGATGTGAGAAGCTCAACACGAGATTCAAGGAAGTGCTTTCAGCGGAGATAGAAAGGACTCCAGCAACCTAGGATGGAAGGGTGCACCAACAACTTCTGGACACATTACCATACAACAGAGAAGGAGGGACTGGACATCTTTCCGTGGGTCCTGAGAGGGGGAGCAGAGGCGCTGTGTGTGCCACACATCTATCGAAACAGGGCAACTACCCGAGATGTAGAAGACGGCAAATATAGTCCCTATCTTTAAAAAAGGAGACAGGCAGGTGGCATTAAACTACAGAATAATGTCACTGACATGC